>NW_026015628.1:0-61308 GCF_020379485.1 Brassica napus
TGACGAAGAAGCTGTCCTATTCCAAACTGGGAAACTGGAATCACCTGATTAGAAAGTGGGATAACTTCTTCATCCCAACTCCTATGAGATTTATTCAACTTCCTGGTGATTCTCCACCACTTTATGTATCCAAATCAAGCTTCTTACAAAGTGATTCATCCTGGTTTATTGGAACGACGAAGAAGCTGTCTATTCCCAAACTGGGAAACTGGAATCACCTGATTAGAAAGTGGGATAACTTCTTCATCCCAACTCCTATGAGATTTATTCAACTTCCTGGTGATTCTCCACCACTTTATGTATCCAAATCAAGCTTCTTACAAAGTGATTCATCCTGGTTTGATTGGAACGACGAAGAAGAAGCTGTCCTATTCCCAAACTGGGAAACTGGAATCACCTGATTAGAAAGTGGGATAACTTCTTCATCCCAACTCCTATGAGATTTATTCAACTTCCTGGTGATTCTCCACCACTTATGTATCCAAATCAAGCTTCTTACAAAGTGATTCATCCTGGTTTGATTGGAACGACGAAGAAGCTGTCCTATTCCCAAACTGGGAAACTGGAATCACCTGATTAGAAAGTGGGATAACTTCTTCATCCCAACTCCTATGAGATTTATTCAACTTCCTGGTGATTCTCCACCACTTTATGTATCCAAATCAAGCTTCTTACAAAGTGATTCATCCTGGTTTATTGGAACGACGAAGAAGCTGTCCTATTCCCAAACTGGGAAACTGGAATCACCTGATTAGAAAGTGGGATAACTTCTTCATCCCAACTCCTATGAGATTTATTCAACTTCCTGGTGATTCTCCACCACTTTATGTATCCAAATCAAGCTTCTTACAAAGTGATTCATCCTGGTTTGATTGGAACGACGAAGAAGAAGCTGTCCTATTCCCAAACTGGGAAACTGGAATCACCTGATTAGAAAGTGGGATAACTTCTTCATCCCAACTCCTATGAGATTTATTCAACTTCCTGGTGATTCTCCACCACTTTATGTATCCAAATCAAGCTTCTTACAAAGTGATTCATCCTGGTTGATTGGAACGACGAAGAAGCTGTCCTATTCCCAAACTGGGAAACTGGAATCACCTGATTAGAAAGTGGGATAACTTCTTCATCCCAACTCCTATGAGATTTATTCAACTTCCTGGTGATTCTCCACCACTTTATGTATCCAAATCAAGCTTCTTACAAAGTGATTCATCCTGGTTTGATTGGAACGACGAAGAAGCTGTCCTATTCCCAAACTGGGAAACTGGAATCACCTGATTAGAAAGTGGGATAACTTCTTCATCCCAACTCCTATGAGATTTATTCAACTTCCTGGTGATTCTCCACCACTTTATGTATCCAAATCAAGCTTCTTACAAAGTGATTCATCCTGGTTGATTGGAACGACGAAGAAGCTGTCCTATTCCCAAACTGGGAAACTGGAATCACCTGATTAGAAAGTGGGATAACTTCTTCATCCCAACTCCTATGAGATTTATTCAACTTCCTGGTGATTCTCCACCACTTTATGTATCCAAATCAAGCTTCTTACAAAGTGATTCATCCTGGTTTGATTGGAACGACGAAGAAGCTGTCCTATTCCCAAACTGGGAAACTGGAATCACCTGATTAGAAAGTGGGATAACTTCTTCATCCCAACTCCTATGAGATTAATTCAACTTCCTGGTGATTCTCCACCACTTTATGTATCCAAATCAAGCTTCTTACAAAGTGATTCATCCTGGTTTGATTGGAACGACGAAGAAGCTGTCCTATTCCCAAACTGGGAAACTGGAATCACCTGATTAGAAAGTGGGATAACTTCTTCATCCCAACTCCTATGAGATTTATTCAACTTCCTGGTGATTCTCCACCACTTTATGTATCCAAATCAAGCTTCTTACAAAGTGATTCATCCTGGTTTGATTGGAACGACGAAGAAGCTGTCCTATTCCCAAACTGGGAAACTGGAATCACCTGATTAGAAAGTGGGATAACTTCTTCATCCCAACTCCTATGAGATTTATTCAACTTCCTGGTGATTCTCCACCACTTTATGTATCCAAATCAAGCTTCTTACAAAGTGATTCATCCTGGTTTGATTGGAACGACGAAGAAGCTGTCCTATTCCCAAACTGGGAAACTGGAATCACCTGATTAGAAAGTGGGATAACTTCTTCATCCCAACTCCTATGAGATTTATTCAACTTCCTGGTGATTCTCCACCACTTTATGTATCCAAATCAAGCTTCTTACAAAGTGATTCATCCTGGTTTGATTGGAACGACGAAGAAGCTGTCCTATTCCCAAACTGGGAAACTGGAATCACCTGATTAGAAAGTGGGATAACTTCTTCATCCCAACTCCTATGAGATTTATTCAACTTCCTGGTGATTCTCCACCACTTTATGTATCCAAATCAAGCTTCTTACAAAGTGATTCATCCTGGTGATTGGAACGACGAAGAAGCTGTCCTATTCCCAAACTGGGAAACTGGAATCACCTGATTAGAAAGTGGGATAACTTCTTCATCCCAACTCCTATGAGATTATTCAACTTCCTGGTGATTCTCCACCACTTTATGTATCCAAATCAAGCTTCTTACAAAGTGATTCATCCTGGTTTATTGGAACGACGAAGAAGCTGTCCTATTCCCAAACTGGGAAACTGGAATCACCTGATTAGAAAGTGGGATAACTTCTTCATCCCAACTCCTATGAGATTTATTCAACTTCCTGGTGATTCTCCACCACTTTATGTATCCAAATCAAGCTTCTTACAAAGTGATTCATCCTGGTTTGATTGGAACGACGAAGAAGCTGTCCTATTCCCAAACTGGGAAACTGGAATCACCTGATTAGAAAGTGGGATAACTTCTTCATCCCAACTCCTATGAGATTTATTCAACTTCCTGGTGATTCTCCACCACTTTATGTATCCAAATCAAGCTTCTTACAAAGTGATTCATCCTGGTTTGATTGGAACGACGAAGAAGCTGTCCTATTCCCAAACTGGGAAACTGGAATCACCTGATTAGAAAGTGGGATAACTTCTTCATCCCAACTCCTATGAGATTTATTCAACTTCCTGGTGATTCTCCACACTTTATGTATCCAAATCAAGCTTCTTACAAAGTGATTCATCCTGGTTGATTGGAACGACGAAGAAGCTGTCCTATTCCCAAACTGGGAAACTGGAATCACCTGATTAGAAAGTGGGATAACTTCTTCATCCCAACTCCTATGAGATTTATTCAACTTCCTGGTGATTCTCCAACACTTTATGTATCCAAATCAAGCTTCTTACAAAGTGATTCATCCTGGTTTTATTGGAACGACGAAGAAGCTGTCCTATTCCCAAACTGGGAAACTGGAATCACCTGATTAGAAAGTGGGATAACTTCTTCATCCCAACTCCTATGAGATTTATTCAACTTCCTGGTGATTCTCCACCACTTTATGTATCCAAATCAAGCTTCTTACAAAGTGATTCATCCTGGTTGATTGGAACGACGAAGAAGCTGTCCTATTCCCAAACTGGGAAACTGGAATCACCTGATTAGAAAGTGGGATAACTTCTTCATCCCAACTCCTATGAGATTTATTCAACTTCCTGGTGATTCTCCACCACTTTATGTATCCAAATCAAGCTTCTTACAAAGTGATTCATCCTGGTTTGATTGGAACGACGAAGAAGCTGTCCTATTCCCAAACTGGGAAACTGGAATCACCTGATTAGAAAGTGGGATAACTTCTTCATCCCAACTCCTATGAGATTTATTCAACTTCCTGGTGATTCTCCAACACTTTATGTATCCAAATCAAGCTTCTTACAAAGTGATTCATCCTGGTTTATTTGGAACGACGAAGAAGCTGTCCTATTCCCAAACTGGGAAACTGGAATCACCTGATTAGAAAGTGGGATAACTTCTTCATCCCAACTCCTATGAGATTTATTCAACTTCCTGGTGATTCTCCACCACTTTATGTATCCAAATCAAGCTTCTTACAAAGTGATTCATCCTGGTTTGATTGGAACGACGAAGAAGCTGTCCTATTCCCAAACTGGGAAACTGGAATCACCTGATTAGAAAGTGGGATAACTTCTTCATCCCAACTCCTATGAGATTTATTCAACTTCCTGGTGATTCTCCACCACTTTATGTATCCAAATCAAGCTTCTTACAAAGTGATTCATCCTGGTTTGATTGGAACGACGAAGAAGCTGTCCTATTCCCAAACTGGGAAACTGGAATCACCTGATTAGAAAGTGGGATAACTTCTTCATCCCAACTCCTATGAGATTTATTCAACTTCCTGGTGATTCTCCACCACTTTATGTATCCAAATCAAGCTTCTTACAAAGTGATTCATCCTGGTTTATTGGAACGACGAAGAAGCTGTCCTATTCCCAAACTGGGAAACTGGAATCACCTGATTAGAAAGTGGGATAACTTCTTCATCCCAACTCCTATGAGATTTATTCAACTTCCTGGTGATTCTCCAACACTTTATGTATCCAAATCAAGCTTCTTACAAAGTGATTCATCCTGGTTTGATTGGAACGACGAAGAAGCTGTCCTATTCCCAAACTGGGAAACTGGAATCACCTGATTAGAAAGTGGGATAACTTCTTCATCCCAACTCCTATGAGATTTATTCAACTTCCTGGTGATTCTCCACCACTTTATGTATCCAAATCAAGCTTCTTACAAAGTGATTCATCCTGGTTTGATTGGAACGACGAAGAAGCTGTCCTATTCCCAAACTGGGAAACTGGAATCACCTGATTAGAAAGTGGGATAACTTCTTCATCCCAACTCCTATGAGATTTATTCAACTTCCTGGTGATTCTCCACCACTTTATGTATCCAAATCAAGCTTCTTACAAAGTGATTCATCCTGGTTTGATTGGAACGACGAAGAAGCTGTCCTATTCCCAAACTGGGAAACTGGAATCACCTGATTAGAAAGTGGGATAACTTCTTCATCCCAACTCCTATGAGATTATTCAACTTCCTGGTGATTCTCCACCACTTTATGTATCCAAATCAAGCTTCTTACAAAGTGATTCATCCTGGTTTGATTGGAACGACGAAGAAGCTGTCCTATTCCCAAACTGGGAAACTGGAATCACCTGATTAGAAAGTGGGATAACTTCTTCATCCCAACTCCTATGAGATTATTCAACTTCCTGGTGATTCTCCACCACTTTATGTATCCAAATCAAGCTTCTTACAAAGTGATTCATCCTGGTTTGATTGGAACGACGAAGAAGCTGTCCTATTCCCAAACTGGGAAACTGGAATCACCTGATTAGAAAGTGGGATAACTTCTTCATCCCAACTCCTATGAGATTTATTCAACTTCCTGGTGATTCTCCACCACTTTATGTATCCAAATCAAGCTTCTTACAAAGTGATTCATCCTGGTTTGATTGGAACGACGAAGAAGCTGTCCTATTCCCAAACTGGGAAACTGGAATCACCTGATTAGAAAGTGGGATAACTTCTTCATCCCAACTCCTATGAGATTTATTCAACTTCCTGGTGATTCTCCACCACTTTATGTATCCAAATCAAGCTTCTTACAAAGTGATTCATCCTGGTTTGATTGGAACGACGAAGAAGCTGTCCTATTCCCAAACTGGGAAACTGGAATCACCTGATTAGAAAGTGGGATAACTTCTTCATCCCAACTCCTATGAGATTTATTCAACTTCCTGGTGATTCTCCACCACTTTATGTATCCAAATCAAGCTTCTTACAAAGTGATTCATCCTGGTTTGATTGGAACGACGAAGAAGCTGTCCTATTCCCAAACTGGGAAACTGGAATCACCTGATTAGAAAGTGGGATAACTTCTTCATCCCAACTCCTATGAGATTTATTCAACTTCCTGGTGATTCTCCACACTTTATGTATCCAAATCAAGCTTCTTACAAAGTGATTCATCCTGGTTTGATTGGAACGACGAAGAAGCTGTCCTATTCCCAAACTGGGAAACTGGAATCACCTGATTAGAAAGTGGGATAACTTCTTCATCCCAACTCCTATGAGATTTATTCAACTTCCTGGTGATTCTCCACCACTTTATGTATCCAAATCAAGCTTCTTACAAAGTGATTCATCCTGGTTTGATTGGAACGACGAAGAAGCTGTCCTATTCCCAAACTGGGAAACTGGAATCACCTGATTAGAAAGTGGGATAACTTCTTCATCCCAACTCCTATGAGATTTATTCAACTTCCTGGTGATTCTCCACCACTTTATGTATCCAAATCAAGCTTCTTACAAAGTGATTCATCCTGGTTTGATTGGAACGACGAAGAAGCTGTCCTATTCCCAAACTGGGAAACTGGAATCACCTGATTAGAAAGTGGGATAACTTCTTCATCCCAACTCCTATGAGATTTATTCAACTTCCTGGTGATTCTCCACCACTTTATGTATCCAAATCAAGCTTCTTACAAAGTGATTCATCCTGGTTTGATTGGAACGACGAAGAAGCTGTCCTATTCCCAAACTGGGAAACTGGAATCACCTGATTAGAAAGTGGGATAACTTCTTCATCCCAACTCCTATGAGATTTATTCAACTTCCTGGTGATTCTCCACCACTTTATGTATCCAAATCAAGCTTCTTACAAAGTGATTCATCCTGGTTTGATTGGAACGACGAAGAAGCTGTCCTATTCCCAAACTGGGAAACTGGAATCACCTGATTAGAAAGTGGGATAACTTCTTCATCCCAACTCCTATGAGATTTATTCAACTTCCTGGTGATTCTCCAACACTTTATGTATCCAAATCAAGCTTCTTACAAAGTGATTCATCCTGGTTTGATTGGAACGACGAAGAAGCTGTCCTATTCCCAAACTGGGAAACTGGAATCACCTGATTAGAAAGTGGGATAACTTCTTCATCCCAACTCCTATGAGATTTATTCAACTTCCTGGTGATTCTCCAACACTTTATGTATCCAAATCAAGCTTCTTACAAAGTGATTCATCCTGGTTTGATTGGAACGACGAAGAAGCTGTCCTATTCCCAAACTGGGAAACTGGAATCACCTGATTAGAAAGTGGGATAACTTCTTCATCCCAACTCCTATGAGATTTATTCAACTTCCTGGTGATTCTCCAACACTTTATGTATCCAAATCAAGCTTCTTACAAAGTGATTCATCCTGGTTTGATTGGAACGACGAAGAAGCTGTCCTATTCCCAAACTGGGAAACTGGAATCACCTGATTAGAAAGTGGGATAACTTCTTCATCCCAACTCCTATGAGATTTATTCAACTTCCTGGTGATTCTCCACCACTTTATGTATCCAAATCAAGCTTCTTACAAAGTGATTCATCCTGGTTTGATTGGAACGACGAAGAAGCTGTCCTATTCCCAAACTGGGAAACTGGAATCACCTGATTAGAAAGTGGGATAACTTCTTCATCCCAACTCCTATGAGATTTATTCAACTTCCTGGTGATTCTCCACCACTTTATGTATCCAAATCAAGCTTCTTACAAAGTGATTCATCCTGGTTTGATTGGAACGACGAAGAAGCTGTCCTATTCCCAAACTGGGAAACTGGAATCACCTGATTAGAAAGTGGGATAACTTCTTCATCCCAACTCCTATGAGATTTATTCAACTTCCTGGTGATTCTCCACCACTTTATGTATCCAAATCAAGCTTCTTACAAAGTGATTCATCCTGGTTTGATTGGAACGACGAAGAAGCTGTCCTATTCCCAAACTGGGAAACTGGAATCACCTGATTAGAAAGTGGGATAACTTCTTCATCCCAACTCCTATGAGATTTATTCAACTTCCTGGTGATTCTCCACCACTTTATGTATCCAAATCAAGCTTCTTACAAAGTGATTCATCCTGGTTTGATTGGAACGACGAAGAAGCTGTCCTATTCCCAAACTGGGAAACTGGAATCACCTGATTAGAAAGTGGGATAACTTCTTCATCCCAACTCCTATGAGATTTATTCAACTTCCTGGTGATTCTCCACCACTTTATGTATCCAAATCAAGCTTCTTACAAAGTGATTCATCCTGGTTTGATTGGAACGACGAAGAAGCTGTCCTATTCCCAAACTGGGAAACTGGAATCACCTGATTAGAAAGTGGGATAACTTCTTCATCCCAACTCCTATGAGATTTATTCAACTTCCTGGTGATTCTCCACCACTTTATGTATCCAAATCAAGCTTCTTACAAAGTGATTCATCCTGGTTTGATTGGAACGACGAAGAAGCTGTCCTATTCCCAAACTGGGAAACTGGAATCACCTGATTAGAAAGTGGGATAACTTCTTCATCCCAACTCCTATGAGATTTATTCAACTTCCTGGTGATTCTCCACCACTTTATGTATCCAAATCAAGCTTCTTACAAAGTGATTCATCCTGGTTTGATTGGAACGACGAAGAAGCTGTCCTATTCCCAAACTGGGAAACTGGAATCACCTGATTAGAAAGTGGGATAACTTCTTCATCCCAACTCCTATGAGATTTATTCAACTTCCTGGTGATTCTCCACCACTTTATGTATCCAAATCAAGCTTCTTACAAAGTGATTCATCCTGGTTTGATTGGAACGACGAAGAAGCTGTCCTATTCCCAAACTGGGAAACTGGAATCACCTGATTAGAAAGTGGGATAACTTCTTCATCCCAACTCCTATGAGATTTATTCAACTTCCTGGTGATTCTCCACCACTTTATGTATCCAAATCAAGCTTCTTACAAAGTGATTCATCCTGGTTTGATTGGAACGACGAAGAAGCTGTCCTATTCCCAAACTGGGAAACTGGAATCACCTGATTAGAAAGTGGGATAACTTCTTCATCCCAACTCCTATGAGATTTATTCAACTTCCTGGTGATTCTCCACCACTTTATGTATCCAAATCAAGCTTCTTACAAAGTGATTCATCCTGGTTTGATTGGAACGACGAAGAAGCTGTCCTATTCCCAAACTGGGAAACTGGAATCACCTGATTAGAAAGTGGGATAACTTCTTCATCCCAACTCCTATGAGATTTATTCAACTTCCTGGTGATTCTCCACCACTTTATGTATCCAAATCAAGCTTCTTACAAAGTGATTCATCCTGGTTTGATTGGAACGACGAAGAAGCTGTCCTATTCCCAAACTGGGAAACTGGAATCACCTGATTAGAAAGTGGGATAACTTCTTCATCCCAACTCCTATGAGATTTATTCAACTTCCTGGTGATTCTCCACCACTTTATGTATCCAAATCAAGCTTCTTACAAAGTGATTCATCCTGGTTTGATTGGAACGACGAAGAAGCTGTCCTATTCCCAAACTGGGAAACTGGAATCACCTGATTAGAAAGTGGGATAACTTCTTCATCCCAACTCCTATGAGATTTATTCAACTTCCTGGTGATTCTCCACCACTTTATGTATCCAAATCAAGCTTCTTACAAAGTGATTCATCCTGGTTTGATTGGAACGACGAAGAAGCTGTCCTATTCCCAAACTGGGAAACTGGAATCACCTGATTAGAAAGTGGGATAACTTCTTCATCCCAACTCCTATGAGATTTATTCAACTTCCTGGTGATTCTCCACCACTTTATGTATCCAAATCAAGCTTCTTACAAAGTGATTCATCCTGGTTTGATTGGAACGACGAAGAAGCTGTCCTATTCCCAAACTGGGAAACTGGAATCACCTGATTAGAAAGTGGGATAACTTCTTCATCCCAACTCCTATGAGATTTATTCAACTTCCTGGTGATTCTCCACCACTTTATGTATCCAAATCAAGCTTCTTACAAAGTGATTCATCCTGGTTTGATTGGAACGACGAAGAAGCTGTCCTATTCCCAAACTGGGAAACTGGAATCACCTGATTAGAAAGTGGGATAACTTCTTCATCCCAACTCCTATGAGATTTATTCAACTTCCTGGTGATTCTCCACCACTTTATGTATCCAAATCAAGCTTCTTACAAAGTGATTCATCCTGGTTTGATTGGAACGACGAAGAAGCTGTCCTATTCCCAAACTGGGAAACTGGAATCACCTGATTAGAAAGTGGGATAACTTCTTCATCCCAACTCCTATGAGATTTATTCAACTTCCTGGTGATTCTCCACCACTTTATGTATCCAAATCAAGCTTCTTACAAAGTGATTCATCCTGGTTTGATTGGAACGACGAAGAAGCTGTCCTATTCCCAAACTGGGAAACTGGAATCACCTGATTAGAAAGTGGGATAACTTCTTCATCCCAACTCCTATGAGATTTATTCAACTTCCTGGTGATTCTCCACCACTTTATGTATCCAAATCAAGCTTCTTACAAAGTGATTCATCCTGGTTTGATTGGAACGACGAAGAAGCTGTCCTATTCCCAAACTGGGAAACTGGAATCACCTGATTAGAAAGTGGGATAACTTCTTCATCCCAACTCCTATGAGATTTATTCAACTTCCTGGTGATTCTCCACCACTTTATGTATCCAAATCAAGCTTCTTACAAAGTGATTCATCCTGGTTTGATTGGAACGACGAAGAAGCTGTCCTATTCCCAAACTGGGAAACTGGAATCACCTGATTAGAAAGTGGGATAACTTCTTCATCCCAACTCCTATGAGATTTATTCAACTTCCTGGTGATTCTCCAACACTTTATGTATCCAAATCAAGCTTCTTACAAAGTGATTCATCCTGGTTTGATTGGAACGACGAAGAAGCTGTCCTATTCCCAAACTGGGAAACTGGAATCACCTGATTAGAAAGTGGGATAACTTCTTCATCCCAACTCCTATGAGATTTATTCAACTTCCTGGTGATTCTCCACCACTTTATGTATCCAAATCAAGCTTCTTACAAAGTGATTCATCCTGGTTTGATTGGAACGACGAAGAAGCTGTCCTATTCCCAAACTGGGAAACTGGAATCACCTGATTAGAAAGTGGGATAACTTCTTCATCCCAACTCCTATGAGATTTATTCAACTTCCTGGTGATTCTCCACCACTTTATGTATCCAAATCAAGCTTCTTACAAAGTGATTCATCCTGGTTTGATTGGAACGACGAAGAAGCTGTCCTATTCCCAAACTGGGAAACTGGAATCACCTGATTAGAAAGTGGGATAACTTCTTCATCCCAACTCCTATGAGATTTATTCAACTTCCTGGTGATTCTCCACCACTTTATGTATCCAAATCAAGCTTCTTACAAAGTGATTCATCCTGGTTTGATTGGAACGACGAAGAAGCTGTCCTATTCCCAAACTGGGAAACTGGAATCACCTGATTAGAAAGTGGGATAACTTCTTCATCCCAACTCCTATGAGATTTATTCAACTTCCTGGTGATTCTCCACCACTTTATGTATCCAAATCAAGCTTCTTACAAAGTGATTCATCCTGGTTTGATTGGAACGACGAAGAAGCTGTCCTATTCCCAAACTGGGAAACTGGAATCACCTGATTAGAAAGTGGGATAACTTCTTCATCCCAACTCCTATGAGATTTATTCAACTTCCTGGTGATTCTCCAACACTTTATGTATCCAAATCAAGCTTCTTACAAAGTGATTCATCCTGGTTTGATTGGAACGACGAAGAAGCTGTCCTATTCCCAAACTGGGAAACTGGAATCACCTGATTAGAAAGTGGGATAACTTCTTCATCCCAACTCCTATGAGATTTATTCAACTTCCTGGTGATTCTCCAACACTTTATGTATCCAAATCAAGCTTCTTACAAAGTGATTCATCCTGGTTTGATTGGAACGACGAAGAAGCTGTCCTATTCCCAAACTGGGAAACTGGAATCACCTGATTAGAAAGTGGGATAACTTCTTCATCCCAACTCCTATGAGATTTATTCAACTTCCTGGTGATTCTCCACACTTTATGTATCCAAATCAAGCTTCTTACAAAGTGATTCATCCTGGTTTGATTGGAACGACGAAGAAGCTGTCCTATTCCCAAACTGGGAAACTGGAATCACCTGATTAGAAAGTGGGATAACTTCTTCATCCCAACTCCTATGAGATTTATTCAACTTCCTGGTGATTCTCCACCACTTTATGTATCCAAATCAAGCTTCTTACAAAGTGATTCATCCTGGTTTGATTGGAACGACGAAGAAGCTGTCCTATTCCCAAACTGGGAAACTGGAATCACCTGATTAGAAAGTGGGATAACTTCTTCATCCCAACTCCTATGAGATTTATTCAACTTCCTGGTGATTCTCCACCACTTTATGTATCCAAATCAAGCTTCTTACAAAGTGATTCATCCTGGTTTGATTGGAACGACGAAGAAGCTGTCCTATTCCCAAACTGGGAAACTGGAATCACCTGATTAGAAAGTGGGATAACTTCTTCATCCCAACTCCTATGAGATTTATTCAACTTCCTGGTGATTCTCCACACTTTATGTATCCAAATCAAGCTTCTTACAAAGTGATTCATCCTGGTTTGATTGGAACGACGAAGAAGCTGTCCTATTCCCAAACTGGGAAACTGGAATCACCTGATTAGAAAGTGGGATAACTTCTTCATCCCAACTCCTATGAGATTTATTCAACTTCCTGGTGATTCTCCACCACTTTATGTATCCAAATCAAGCTTCTTACAAAGTGATTCATCCTGGTTTGATTGGAACGACGAAGAAGCTGTCCTATTCCCAAACTGGGAAACTGGAATCACCTGATTAGAAAGTGGGATAACTTCTTCATCCCAACTCCTATGAGATTTATTCAACTTCCTGGTGATTCTCCAACACTTTATGTATCCAAATCAAGCTTCTTACAAAGTGATTCATCCTGGTTTGATTGGAACGACGAAGAAGCTGTCCTATTCCCAAACTGGGAAACTGGAATCACCTGATTAGAAAGTGGGATAACTTCTTCATCCCAACTCCTATGAGATTTATTCAACTTCCTGGTGATTCTCCACACTTTATGTATCCAAATCAAGCTTCTTACAAAGTGATTCATCCTGGTTTGATTGGAACGACGAAGAAGCTGTCCTATTCCCAAACTGGGAAACTGGAATCACCTGATTAGAAAGTGGGATAACTTCTTCATCCCAACTCCTATGAGATTTATTCAACTTCCTGGTGATTCTCCACCACTTTATGTATCCAAATCAAGCTTCTTACAAAGTGATTCATCCTGGTTTGATTGGAACGACGAAGAAGCTGTCCTATTCCCAAACTGGGAAACTGGAATCACCTGATTAGAAAGTGGGATAACTTCTTCATCCCAACTCCTATGAGATTTATTCAACTTCCTGGTGATTCTCCACCACTTTATGTATCCAAATCAAGCTTCTTACAAAGTGATTCATCCTGGTTTGATTGGAACGACGAAGAAGCTGTCCTATTCCCAAACTGGGAAACTGGAATCACCTGATTAGAAAGTGGGATAACTTCTTCATCCCAACTCCTATGAGATTTATTCAACTTCCTGGTGATTCTCCAACACTTTATGTATCCAAATCAAGCTTCTTACAAAGTGATTCATCCTGGTTTGATTGGAACGACGAAGAAGCTGTCCTATTCCCAAACTGGGAAACTGGAATCACCTGATTAGAAAGTGGGATAACTTCTTCATCCCAACTCCTATGAGATTTATTCAACTTCCTGGTGATTCTCCAACACTTTATGTATCCAAATCAAGCTTCTTACAAAGTGATTCATCCTGGTTTGATTGGAACGACGAAGAAGCTGTCCTATTCCCAAACTGGGAAACTGGAATCACCTGATTAGAAAGTGGGATAACTTCTTCATCCCAACTCCTATGAGATTTATTCAACTTCCTGGTGATTCTCCACCACTTTATGTATCCAAATCAAGCTTCTTACAAAGTGATTCATCCTGGTTTGATTGGAACGACGAAGAAGCTGTCCTATTCCCAAACTGGGAAACTGGAATCACCTGATTAGAAAGTGGGATAACTTCTTCATCCCAACTCCTATGAGATTTATTCAACTTCCTGGTGATTCTCCAACACTTTATGTATCCAAATCAAGCTTCTTACAAAGTGATTCATCCTGGTTTGATTGGAACGACGAAGAAGCTGTCCTATTCCCAAACTGGGAAACTGGAATCACCTGATTAGAAAGTGGGATAACTTCTTCATCCCAACTCCTATGAGATTTATTCAACTTCCTGGTGATTCTCCAACACTTTATGTATCCAAATCAAGCTTCTTACAAAGTGATTCATCCTGGTTTGATTGGAACGACGAAGAAGCTGTCCTATTCCCAAACTGGGAAACTGGAATCACCTGATTAGAAAGTGGGATAACTTCTTCATCCCAACTCCTATGAGATTTATTCAACTTCCTGGTGATTCTCCAACACTTTATGTATCCAAATCAAGCTTCTTACAAAGTGATTCATCCTGGTTTGATTGGAACGACGAAGAAGCTGTCCTATTCCCAAACTGGGAAACTGGAATCACCTGATTAGAAAGTGGGATAACTTCTTCATCCCAACTCCTATGAGATTTATTCAACTTCCTGGTGATTCTCCACCACTTTATGTATCCAAATCAAGCTTCTTACAAAGTGATTCATCCTGGTTTGATTGGAACGACGAAGAAGCTGTCCTATTCCCAAACTGGGAAACTGGAATCACCTGATTAGAAAGTGGGATAACTTCTTCATCCCAACTCCTATGAGATTTATTCAACTTCCTGGTGATTCTCCAACACTTTATGTATCCAAATCAAGCTTCTTACAAAGTGATTCATCCTGGTTTGATTGGAACGACGAAGAAGCTGTCCTATTCCCAAACTGGGAAACTGGAATCACCTGATTAGAAAGTGGGATAACTTCTTCATCCCAACTCCTATGAGATTTATTCAACTTCCTGGTGATTCTCCAACACTTTATGTATCCAAATCAAGCTTCTTACAAAGTGATTCATCCTGGTTTGATTGGAACGACGAAGAAGCTGTCCTATTCCCAAACTGGGAAACTGGAATCACCTGATTAGAAAGTGGGATAACTTCTTCATCCCAACTCCTATGAGATTTATTCAACTTCCTGGTGATTCTCCACCACTTTATGTATCCAAATCAAGCTTCTTACAAAGTGATTCATCCTGGTTTGATTGGAACGACGAAGAAGCTGTCCTATTCCCAAACTGGGAAACTGGAATCACCTGATTAGAAAGTGGGATAACTTCTTCATCCCAACTCCTATGAGATTTATTCAACTTCCTGGTGATTCTCCAACACTTTATGTATCCAAATCAAGCTTCTTACAAAGTGATTCATCCTGGTTTGATTGGAACGACGAAGAAGCTGTCCTATTCCCAAACTGGGAAACTGGAATCACCTGATTAGAAAGTGGGATAACTTCTTCATCCCAACTCCTATGAGATTTATTCAACTTCCTGGTGATTCTCCACCACTTTATGTATCCAAATCAAGCTTCTTACAAAGTGATTCATCCTGGTTTGATTGGAACGACGAAGAAGCTGTCCTATTCCCAAACTGGGAAACTGGAATCACCTGATTAGAAAGTGGGATAACTTCTTCATCCCAACTCCTATGAGATTTATTCAACTTCCTGGTGATTCTCCAACACTTTATGTATCCAAATCAAGCTTCTTACAAAGTGATTCATCCTGGTTTGATTGGAACGACGAAGAAGCTGTCCTATTCCCAAACTGGGAAACTGGAATCACCTGATTAGAAAGTGGGATAACTTCTTCATCCCAACTCCTATGAGATTTATTCAACTTCCTGGTGATTCTCCACCACTTTATGTATCCAAATCAAGCTTCTTACAAAGTGATTCATCCTGGTTTGATTGGAACGACGAAGAAGCTGTCCTATTCCCAAACTGGGAAACTGGAATCACCTGATTAGAAAGTGGGATAACTTCTTCATCCCAACTCCTATGAGATTTATTCAACTTCCTGGTGATTCTCCAACACTTTATGTATCCAAATCAAGCTTCTTACAAAGTGATTCATCCTGGTTTGATTGGAACGACGAAGAAGCTGTCCTATTCCCAAACTGGGAAACTGGAATCACCTGATTAGAAAGTGGGATAACTTCTTCATCCCAACTCCTATGAGATTTATTCAACTTCCTGGTGATTCTCCACCACTTTATGTATCCAAATCAAGCTTCTTACAAAGTGATTCATCCTGGTTTGATTGGAACGACGAAGAAGCTGTCCTATTCCCAAACTGGGAAACTGGAATCACCTGATTAGAAAGTGGGATAACTTCTTCATCCCAACTCCTATGAGATTTATTCAACTTCCTGGTGATTCTCCAACACTTTATGTATCCAAATCAAGCTTCTTACAAAGTGATTCATCCTGGTTTGATTGGAACGACGAAGAAGCTGTCCTATTCCCAAACTGGGAAACTGGAATCACCTGATTAGAAAGTGGGATAACTTCTTCATCCCAACTCCTATGAGATTTATTCAACTTCCTGGTGATTCTCCACCACTTTATGTATCCAAATCAAGCTTCTTACAAAGTGATTCATCCTGGTTTGATTGGAACGACGAAGAAGCTGTCCTATTCCCAAACTGGGAAACTGGAATCACCTGATTAGAAAGTGGGATAACTTCTTCATCCCAACTCCTATGAGATTTATTCAACTTCCTGGTGATTCTCCAACACTTTATGTATCCAAATCAAGCTTCTTACAAAGTGATTCATCCTGGTTTGATTGGAACGACGAAGAAGCTGTCCTATTCCCAAACTGGGAAACTGGAATCACCTGATTAGAAAGTGGGATAACTTCTTCATCCCAACTCCTATGAGATTTATTCAACTTCCTGGTGATTCTCCACCACTTTATGTATCCAAATCAAGCTTCTTACAAAGTGATTCATCCTGGTTTGATTGGAACGACGAAGAAGCTGTCCTATTCCCAAACTGGGAAACTGGAATCACCTGATTAGAAAGTGGGATAACTTCTTCATCCCAACTCCTATGAGATTTATTCAACTTCCTGGTGATTCTCCAACACTTTATGTATCCAAATCAAGCTTCTTACAAAGTGATTCATCCTGGTTTGATTGGAACGACGAAGAAGCTGTCCTATTCCCAAACTGGGAAACTGGAATCACCTGATTAGAAAGTGGGATAACTTCTTCATCCCAACTCCTATGAGATTTATTCAACTTCCTGGTGATTCTCCAACACTTTATGTATCCAAATCAAGCTTCTTACAAAGTGATTCATCCTGGTTTGATTGGAACGACGAAGAAGCTGTCCTATTCCCAAACTGGGAAACTGGAATCACCTGATTAGAAAGTGGGATAACTTCTTCATCCCAACTCCTATGAGATTTATTCAACTTCCTGGTGATTCTCCAACACTTTATGTATCCAAATCAAGCTTCTTACAAAGTGATTCATCCTGGTTTGATTGGAACGACGAAGAAGCTGTCCTATTCCCAAACTGGGAAACTGGAATCACCTGATTAGAAAGTGGGATAACTTCTTCATCCCAACTCCTATGAGATTTATTCAACTTCCTGGTGATTCTCCAACACTTTATGTATCCAAATCAAGCTTCTTACAAAGTGATTCATCCTGGTTTGATTGGAACGACGAAGAAGCTGTCCTATTCCCAAACTGGGAAACTGGAATCACCTGATTAGAAAGTGGGATAACTTCTTCATCCCAACTCCTATGAGATTTATTCAACTTCCTGGTGATTCTCCAACACTTTATGTATCCAAATCAAGCTTCTTACAAAGTGATTCATCCTGGTTTGATTGGAACGACGAAGAAGCTGTCCTATTCCCAAACTGGGAAACTGGAATCACCTGATTAGAAAGTGGGATAACTTCTTCATCCCAACTCCTATGAGATTTATTCAACTTCCTGGTGATTCTCCACCACTTTATGTATCCAAATCAAGCTTCTTACAAAGTGATTCATCCTGGTTTGATTGGAACGACGAAGAAGCTGTCCTATTCCCAAACTGGGAAACTGGAATCACCTGATTAGAAAGTGGGATAACTTCTTCATCCCAACTCCTATGAGATTTATTCAACTTCCTGGTGATTCTCCAACACTTTATGTATCCAAATCAAGCTTCTTACAAAGTGATTCATCCTGGTTTGATTGGAACGACGAAGAAGCTGTCCTATTCCCAAACTGGGAAACTGGAATCACCTGATTAGAAAGTGGGATAACTTCTTCATCCCAACTCCTATGAGATTTATTCAACTTCCTGGTGATTCTCCAACACTTTATGTATCCAAATCAAGCTTCTTACAAAGTGATTCATCCTGGTTTGATTGGAACGACGAAGAAGCTGTCCTATTCCCAAACTGGGAAACTGGAATCACCTGATTAGAAAGTGGGATAACTTCTTCATCCCAACTCCTATGAGATTTATTCAACTTCCTGGTGATTCTCCACCACTTTATGTATCCAAATCAAGCTTCTTACAAAGTGATTCATCCTGGTTTGATTGGAACGACGAAGAAGCTGTCCTATTCCCAAACTGGGAAACTGGAATCACCTGATTAGAAAGTGGGATAACTTCTTCATCCCAACTCCTATGAGATTTATTCAACTTCCTGGTGATTCTCCACCACTTTATGTATCCAAATCAAGCTTCTTACAAAGTGATTCATCCTGGTTTGATTGGAACGACGAAGAAGCTGTCCTATTCCCAAACTGGGAAACTGGAATCACCTGATTAGAAAGTGGGATAACTTCTTCATCCCAACTCCTATGAGATTTATTCAACTTCCTGGTGATTCTCCAACACTTTATGTATCCAAATCAAGCTTCTTACAAAGTGATTCATCCTGGTTTGATTGGAACGACGAAGAAGCTGTCCTATTCCCAAACTGGGAAACTGGAATCACCTGATTAGAAAGTGGGATAACTTCTTCATCCCAACTCCTATGAGATTTATTCAACTTCCTGGTGATTCTCCAACACTTTATGTATCCAAATCAAGCTTCTTACAAAGTGATTCATCCTGGTTTGATTGGAACGACGAAGAAGCTGTCCTATTCCCAAACTGGGAAACTGGAATCACCTGATTAGAAAGTGGGATAACTTCTTCATCCCAACTCCTATGAGATTTATTCAACTTCCTGGTGATTCTCCAACACTTTATGTATCCAAATCAAGCTTCTTACAAAGTGATTCATCCTGGTTTGATTGGAACGACGAAGAAGCTGTCCTATTCCCAAACTGGGAAACTGGAATCACCTGATTAGAAAGTGGGATAACTTCTTCATCCCAACTCCTATGAGATTTATTCAACTTCCTGGTGATTCTCCAACACTTTATGTATCCAAATCAAGCTTCTTACAAAGTGATTCATCCTGGTTTGATTGGAACGACGAAGAAGCTGTCCTATTCCCAAACTGGGAAACTGGAATCACCTGATTAGAAAGTGGGATAACTTCTTCATCCCAACTCCTATGAGATTTATTCAACTTCCTGGTGATTCTCCACCACTTTATGTATCCAAATCAAGCTTCTTACAAAGTGATTCATCCTGGTTTGATTGGAACGACGAAGAAGCTGTCCTATTCCCAAACTGGGAAACTGGAATCACCTGATTAGAAAGTGGGATAACTTCTTCATCCCAACTCCTATGAGATTTATTCAACTTCCTGGTGATTCTCCAACACTTTATGTATCCAAATCAAGCTTCTTACAAAGTGATTCATCCTGGTTTGATTGGAACGACGAAGAAGCTGTCCTATTCCCAAACTGGGAAACTGGAATCACCTGATTAGAAAGTGGGATAACTTCTTCATCCCAACTCCTATGAGATTTATTCAACTTCCTGGTGATTCTCCACCACTTTATGTATCCAAATCAAGCTTCTTACAAAGTGATTCATCCTGGTTTGATTGGAACGACGAAGAAGCTGTCCTATTCCCAAACTGGGAAACTGGAATCACCTGATTAGAAAGTGGGATAACTTCTTCATCCCAACTCCTATGAGATTTATTCAACTTCCTGGTGATTCTCCACCACTTTATGTATCCAAATCAAGCTTCTTACAAAGTGATTCATCCTGGTTTGATTGGAACGACGAAGAAGCTGTCCTATTCCCAAACTGGGAAACTGGAATCACCTGATTAGAAAGTGGGATAACTTCTTCATCCCAACTCCTATGAGATTTATTCAACTTCCTGGTGATTCTCCACCACTTTATGTATCCAAATCAAGCTTCTTACAAAGTGATTCATCCTGGTTTGATTGGAACGACGAAGAAGCTGTCCTATTCCCAAACTGGGAAACTGGAATCACCTGATTAGAAAGTGGGATAACTTCTTCATCCCAACTCCTATGAGATTTATTCAACTTCCTGGTGATTCTCCAACACTTTATGTATCCAAATCAAGCTTCTTACAAAGTGATTCATCCTGGTTTGATTGGAACGACGAAGAAGCTGTCCTATTCCCAAACTGGGAAACTGGAATCACCTGATTAGAAAGTGGGATAACTTCTTCATCCCAACTCCTATGAGATTTATTCAACTTCCTGGTGATTCTCCAACACTTTATGTATCCAAATCAAGCTTCTTACAAAGTGATTCATCCTGGTTTGATTGGAACGACGAAGAAGCTGTCCTATTCCCAAACTGGGAAACTGGAATCACCTGATTAGAAAGTGGGATAACTTCTTCATCCCAACTCCTATGAGATTTATTCAACTTCCTGGTGATTCTCCACCACTTTATGTATCCAAATCAAGCTTCTTACAAAGTGATTCATCCTGGTTTGATTGGAACGACGAAGAAGCTGTCCTATTCCCAAACTGGGAAACTGGAATCACCTGATTAGAAAGTGGGATAACTTCTTCATCCCAACTCCTATGAGATTTATTCAACTTCCTGGTGATTCTCCACCACTTTATGTATCCAAATCAAGCTTCTTACAAAGTGATTCATCCTGGTTTGATTGGAACGACGAAGAAGCTGTCCTATTCCCAAACTGGGAAACTGGAATCACCTGATTAGAAAGTGGGATAACTTCTTCATCCCAACTCCTATGAGATTTATTCAACTTCCTGGTGATTCTCCAACACTTTATGTATCCAAATCAAGCTTCTTACAAAGTGATTCATCCTGGTTTGATTGGAACGACGAAGAAGCTGTCCTATTCCCAAACTGGGAAACTGGAATCACCTGATTAGAAAGTGGGATAACTTCTTCATCCCAACTCCTATGAGATTTATTCAACTTCCTGGTGATTCTCCAACACTTTATGTATCCAAATCAAGCTTCTTACAAAGTGATTCATCCTGGTTTGATTGGAACGACGAAGAAGCTGTCCTATTCCCAAACTGGGAAACTGGAATCACCTGATTAGAAAGTGGGATAACTTCTTCATCCCAACTCCTATGAGATTTATTCAACTTCCTGGTGATTCTCCAACACTTTATGTATCCAAATCAAGCTTCTTACAAAGTGATTCATCCTGGTTTGATTGGAACGACGAAGAAGCTGTCCTATTCCCAAACTGGGAAACTGGAATCACCTGATTAGAAAGTGGGATAACTTCTTCATCCCAACTCCTATGAGATTTATTCAACTTCCTGGTGATTCTCCAACACTTTATGTATCCAAATCAAGCTTCTTACAAAGTGATTCATCCTGGTTTGATTGGAACGACGAAGAAGCTGTCCTATTCCCAAACTGGGAAACTGGAATCACCTGATTAGAAAGTGGGATAACTTCTTCATCCCAACTCCTATGAGATTTATTCAACTTCCTGGTGATTCTCCACACTTTATGTATCCAAATCAAGCTTCTTACAAAGTGATTCATCCTGGTTTGATTGGAACGACGAAGAAGCTGTCCTATTCCCAAACTGGGAAACTGGAATCACCTGATTAGAAAGTGGGATAACTTCTTCATCCCAACTCCTATGAGATTTATTCAACTTCCTGGTGATTCTCCACCACTTTATGTATCCAAATCAAGCTTCTTACAAAGTGATTCATCCTGGTTTGATTGGAACGACGAAGAAGCTGTCCTATTCCCAAACTGGGAAACTGGAATCACCTGATTAGAAAGTGGGATAACTTCTTCATCCCAACTCCTATGAGATTTATTCAACTTCCTGGTGATTCTCCACCACTTTATGTATCCAAATCAAGCTTCTTACAAAGTGATTCATCCTGGTTTGATTGGAACGACGAAGAAGCTGTCCTATTCCCAAACTGGGAAACTGGAATCACCTGATTAGAAAGTGGGATAACTTCTTCATCCCAACTCCTATGAGATTTATTCAACTTCCTGGTGATTCTCCAACACTTTATGTATCCAAATCAAGCTTCTTACAAAGTGATTCATCCTGGTTTGATTGGAACGACGAAGAAGCTGTCCTATTCCCAAACTGGGAAACTGGAATCACCTGATTAGAAAGTGGGATAACTTCTTCATCCCAACTCCTATGAGATTTATTCAACTTCCTGGTGATTCTCCAACACTTTATGTATCCAAATCAAGCTTCTTACAAAGTGATTCATCCTGGTTTGATTGGAACGACGAAGAAGCTGTCCTATTCCCAAACTGGGAAACTGGAATCACCTGATTAGAAAGTGGGATAACTTCTTCATCCCAACTCCTATGAGATTTATTCAACTTCCTGGTGATTCTCCACCACTTTATGTATCCAAATCAAGCTTCTTACAAAGTGATTCATCCTGGTTTGATTGGAACGACGAAGAAGCTGTCCTATTCCCAAACTGGGAAACTGGAATCACCTGATTAGAAAGTGGGATAACTTCTTCATCCCAACTCCTATGAGATTTATTCAACTTCCTGGTGATTCTCCAACACTTTATGTATCCAAATCAAGCTTCTTACAAAGTGATTCATCCTGGTTTGATTGGAACGACGAAGAAGCTGTCCTATTCCCAAACTGGGAAACTGGAATCACCTGATTAGAAAGTGGGATAACTTCTTCATCCCAACTCCTATGAGATTTATTCAACTTCCTGGTGATTCTCCACCACTTTATGTATCCAAATCAAGCTTCTTACAAAGTGATTCATCCTGGTTTGATTGGAACGACGAAGAAGCTGTCCTATTCCCAAACTGGGAAACTGGAATCACCTGATTAGAAAGTGGGATAACTTCTTCATCCCAACTCCTATGAGATTTATTCAACTTCCTGGTGATTCTCCAACACTTTATGTATCCAAATCAAGCTTCTTACAAAGTGATTCATCCTGGTTTGATTGGAACGACGAAGAAGCTGTCCTATTCCCAAACTGGGAAACTGGAATCACCTGATTAGAAAGTGGGATAACTTCTTCATCCCAACTCCTATGAGATTTATTCAACTTCCTGGTGATTCTCCACCACTTTATGTATCCAAATCAAGCTTCTTACAAAGTGATTCATCCTGGTTTGATTGGAACGACGAAGAAGCTGTCCTATTCCCAAACTGGGAAACTGGAATCACCTGATTAGAAAGTGGGATAACTTCTTCATCCCAACTCCTATGAGATTTATTCAACTTCCTGGTGATTCTCCAACACTTTATGTATCCAAATCAAGCTTCTTACAAAGTGATTCATCCTGGTTTGATTGGAACGACGAAGAAGCTGTCCTATTCCCAAACTGGGAAACTGGAATCACCTGATTAGAAAGTGGGATAACTTCTTCATCCCAACTCCTATGAGATTTATTCAACTTCCTGGTGATTCTCCAACACTTTATGTATCCAAATCAAGCTTCTTACAAAGTGATTCATCCTGGTTTGATTGGAACGACGAAGAAGCTGTCCTATTCCCAAACTGGGAAACTGGAATCACCTGATTAGAAAGTGGGATAACTTCTTCATCCCAACTCCTATGAGATTTATTCAACTTCCTGGTGATTCTCCAACACTTTATGTATCCAAATCAAGCTTCTTACAAAGTGATTCATCCTGGTTTGATTGGAACGACGAAGAAGCTGTCCTATTCCCAAACTGGGAAACTGGAATCACCTGATTAGAAAGTGGGATAACTTCTTCATCCCAACTCCTATGAGATTTATTCAACTTCCTGGTGATTCTCCACCACTTTATGTATCCAAATCAAGCTTCTTACAAAGTGATTCATCCTGGTTTGATTGGAACGACGAAGAAGCTGTCCTATTCCCAAACTGGGAAACTGGAATCACCTGATTAGAAAGTGGGATAACTTCTTCATCCCAACTCCTATGAGATTTATTCAACTTCCTGGTGATTCTCCAACACTTTATGTATCCAAATCAAGCTTCTTACAAAGTGATTCATCCTGGTTTGATTGGAACGACGAAGAAGCTGTCCTATTCCCAAACTGGGAAACTGGAATCACCTGATTAGAAAGTGGGATAACTTCTTCATCCCAACTCCTATGAGATTTATTCAACTTCCTGGTGATTCTCCAACACTTTATGTATCCAAATCAAGCTTCTTACAAAGTGATTCATCCTGGTTTGATTGGAACGACGAAGAAGCTGTCCTATTCCCAAACTGGGAAACTGGAATCACCTGATTAGAAAGTGGGATAACTTCTTCATCCCAACTCCTATGAGATTTATTCAACTTCCTGGTGATTCTCCAACACTTTATGTATCCAAATCAAGCTTCTTACAAAGTGATTCATCCTGGTTTGATTGGAACGACGAAGAAGCTGTCCTATTCCCAAACTGGGAAACTGGAATCACCTGATTAGAAAGTGGGATAACTTCTTCATCCCAACTCCTATGAGATTTATTCAACTTCCTGGTGATTCTCCAACACTTTATGTATCCAAATCAAGCTTCTTACAAAGTGATTCATCCTGGTTTGATTGGAACGACGAAGAAGCTGTCCTATTCCCAAACTGGGAAACTGGAATCACCTGATTAGAAAGTGGGATAACTTCTTCATCCCAACTCCTATGAGATTTATTCAACTTCCTGGTGATTCTCCAACACTTTATGTATCCAAATCAAGCTTCTTACAAAGTGATTCATCCTGGTTTGATTGGAACGACGAAGAAGCTGTCCTATTCCCAAACTGGGAAACTGGAATCACCTGATTAGAAAGTGGGATAACTTCTTCATCCCAACTCCTATGAGATTTATTCAACTTCCTGGTGATTCTCCAACACTTTATGTATCCAAATCAAGCTTCTTACAAAGTGATTCATCCTGGTTTGATTGGAACGACGAAGAAGCTGTCCTATTCCCAAACTGGGAAACTGGAATCACCTGATTAGAAAGTGGGATAACTTCTTCATCCCAACTCCTATGAGATTTATTCAACTTCCTGGTGATTCTCCACCACTTTATGTATCCAAATCAAGCTTCTTACAAAGTGATTCATCCTGGTTTGATTGGAACGACGAAGAAGCTGTCCTATTCCCAAACTGGGAAACTGGAATCACCTGATTAGAAAGTGGGATAACTTCTTCATCCCAACTCCTATGAGATTTATTCAACTTCCTGGTGATTCTCCAACACTTTATGTATCCAAATCAAGCTTCTTACAAAGTGATTCATCCTGGTTTGATTGGAACGACGAAGAAGCTGTCCTATTCCCAAACTGGGAAACTGGAATCACCTGATTAGAAAGTGGGATAACTTCTTCATCCCAACTCCTATGAGATTTATTCAACTTCCTGGTGATTCTCCAACACTTTATGTATCCAAATCAAGCTTCTTACAAAGTGATTCATCCTGGTTTGATTGGAACGACGAAGAAGCTGTCCTATTCCCAAACTGGGAAACTGGAATCACCTGATTAGAAAGTGGGATAACTTCTTCATCCCAACTCCTATGAGATTTATTCAACTTCCTGGTGATTCTCCAACACTTTATGTATCCAAATCAAGCTTCTTACAAAGTGATTCATCCTGGTTTGATTGGAACGACGAAGAAGCTGTCCTATTCCCAAACTGGGAAACTGGAATCACCTGATTAGAAAGTGGGATAACTTCTTCATCCCAACTCCTATGAGATTTATTCAACTTCCTGGTGATTCTCCAACACTTTATGTATCCAAATCAAGCTTCTTACAAAGTGATTCATCCTGGTTTGATTGGAACGACGAAGAAGCTGTCCTATTCCCAAACTGGGAAACTGGAATCACCTGATTAGAAAGTGGGATAACTTCTTCATCCCAACTCCTATGAGATTTATTCAACTTCCTGGTGATTCTCCAACACTTTATGTATCCAAATCAAGCTTCTTACAAAGTGATTCATCCTGGTTTGATTGGAACGACGAAGAAGCTGTCCTATTCCCAAACTGGGAAACTGGAATCACCTGATTAGAAAGTGGGATAACTTCTTCATCCCAACTCCTATGAGATTTATTCAACTTCCTGGTGATTCTCCACCACTTTATGTATCCAAATCAAGCTTCTTACAAAGTGATTCATCCTGGTTTGATTGGAACGACGAAGAAGCTGTCCTATTCCCAAACTGGGAAACTGGAATCACCTGATTAGAAAGTGGGATAACTTCTTCATCCCAACTCCTATGAGATTTATTCAACTTCCTGGTGATTCTCCAACACTTTATGTATCCAAATCAAGCTTCTTACAAAGTGATTCATCCTGGTTTGATTGGAACGACGAAGAAGCTGTCCTATTCCCAAACTGGGAAACTGGAATCACCTGATTAGAAAGTGGGATAACTTCTTCATCCCAACTCCTATGAGATTTATTCAACTTCCTGGTGATTCTCCAACACTTTATGTATCCAAATCAAGCTTCTTACAAAGTGATTCATCCTGGTTTGATTGGAACGACGAAGAAGCTGTCCTATTCCCAAACTGGGAAACTGGAATCACCTGATTAGAAAGTGGGATAACTTCTTCATCCCAACTCCTATGAGATTTATTCAACTTCCTGGTGATTCTCCAACACTTTATGTATCCAAATCAAGCTTCTTACAAAGTGATTCATCCTGGTTTGATTGGAACGACGAAGAAGCTGTCCTATTCCCAAACTGGGAAACTGGAATCACCTGATTAGAAAGTGGGATAACTTCTTCATCCCAACTCCTATGAGATTTATTCAACTTCCTGGTGATTCTCCAACACTTTATGTATCCAAATCAAGCTTCTTACAAAGTGATTCATCCTGGTTTGATTGGAACGACGAAGAAGCTGTCCTATTCCCAAACTGGGAAACTGGAATCACCTGATTAGAAAGTGGGATAACTTCTTCATCCCAACTCCTATGAGATTTATTCAACTTCCTGGTGATTCTCCAACACTTTATGTATCCAAATCAAGCTTCTTACAAAGTGATTCATCCTGGTTTGATTGGAACGACGAAGAAGCTGTCCTATTCCCAAACTGGGAAACTGGAATCACCTGATTAGAAAGTGGGATAACTTCTTCATCCCAACTCCTATGAGATTTATTCAACTTCCTGGTGATTCTCCACCACTTTATGTATCCAAATCAAGCTTCTTACAAAGTGATTCATCCTGGTTTGATTGGAACGACGAAGAAGCTGTCCTATTCCCAAACTGGGAAACTGGAATCACCTGATTAGAAAGTGGGATAACTTCTTCATCCCAACTCCTATGAGATTTATTCAACTTCCTGGTGATTCTCCAACACTTTATGTATCCAAATCAAGCTTCTTACAAAGTGATTCATCCTGGTTTGATTGGAACGACGAAGAAGCTGTCCTATTCCCAAACTGGGAAACTGGAATCACCTGATTAGAAAGTGGGATAACTTCTTCATCCCAACTCCTATGAGATTTATTCAACTTCCTGGTGATTCTCCAACACTTTATGTATCCAAATCAAGCTTCTTACAAAGTGATTCATCCTGGTTTGATTGGAACGACGAAGAAGCTGTCCTATTCCCAAACTGGGAAACTGGAATCACCTGATTAGAAAGTGGGATAACTTCTTCATCCCAACTCCTATGAGATTTATTCAACTTCCTGGTGATTCTCCACCACTTTATGTATCCAAATCAAGCTTCTTACAAAGTGATTCATCCTGGTTTGATTGGAACGACGAAGAAGCTGTCCTATTCCCAAACTGGGAAACTGGAATCACCTGATTAGAAAGTGGGATAACTTCTTCATCCCAACTCCTATGAGATTTATTCAACTTCCTGGTGATTCTCCAACACTTTATGTATCCAAATCAAGCTTCTTACAAAGTGATTCATCCTGGTTTGATTGGAACGACGAAGAAGCTGTCCTATTCCCAAACTGGGAAACTGGAATCACCTGATTAGAAAGTGGGATAACTTCTTCATCCCAACTCCTATGAGATTTATTCAACTTCCTGGTGATTCTCCAACACTTTATGTATCCAAATCAAGCTTCTTACAAAGTGATTCATCCTGGTTTGATTGGAACGACGAAGAAGCTGTCCTATTCCCAAACTGGGAAACTGGAATCACCTGATTAGAAAGTGGGATAACTTCTTCATCCCAACTCCTATGAGATTTATTCAACTTCCTGGTGATTCTCCAACACTTTATGTATCCAAATCAAGCTTCTTACAAAGTGATTCATCCTGGTTTGATTGGAACGACGAAGAAGCTGTCCTATTCCCAAACTGGGAAACTGGAATCACCTGATTAGAAAGTGGGATAACTTCTTCATCCCAACTCCTATGAGATTTATTCAACTTCCTGGTGATTCTCCAACACTTTATGTATCCAAATCAAGCTTCTTACAAAGTGATTCATCCTGGTTTGATTGGAACGAC
Source organism: Brassica napus (assembly GCF_020379485.1). Lineage (NCBI taxonomy): Eukaryota > Viridiplantae > Streptophyta > Magnoliopsida > Brassicales > Brassicaceae > Brassica > Brassica napus. The sequence continues at coordinate 28,677 of NW_026015628.1, forward strand.
GAAGAAGCTGTCCTATTCCCAAACTGGGAAACTGGAATCACCTGATTAGAAAGTGGGATAACTTCTTCATCCCAACTCCTATGAGATTTATTCAACTTCCTGGTGATTCTCCACCACTTTATGTATCCAAATCAAGCTTCTTACAAAGTGATTCATCCTGGTTTGATTGGAACGACGAAGAAGCTGTCCTATTCCCAAACTGGGAAACTGGAATCACCTGATTAGAAAGTGGGATAACTTCTTCATCCCAACTCCTATGAGATTTATTCAACTTCCTGGTGATTCTCCAACACTTTATGTATCCAAATCAAGCTTCTTACAAAGTGATTCATCCTGGTTTGATTGGAACGACGAAGAAGCTGTCCTATTCCCAAACTGGGAAACTGGAATCACCTGATTAGAAAGTGGGATAACTTCTTCATCCCAACTCCTATGAGATTTATTCAACTTCCTGGTGATTCTCCAACACTTTATGTATCCAAATCAAGCTTCTTACAAAGTGATTCATCCTGGTTTGATTGGAACGACGAAGAAGCTGTCCTATTCCCAAACTGGGAAACTGGAATCACCTGATTAGAAAGTGGGATAACTTCTTCATCCCAACTCCTATGAGATTTATTCAACTTCCTGGTGATTCTCCAACACTTTATGTATCCAAATCAAGCTTCTTACAAAGTGATTCATCCTGGTTTGATTGGAACGACGAAGAAGCTGTCCTATTCCCAAACTGGGAAACTGGAATCACCTGATTAGAAAGTGGGATAACTTCTTCATCCCAACTCCTATGAGATTTATTCAACTTCCTGGTGATTCTCCAACACTTTATGTATCCAAATCAAGCTTCTTACAAAGTGATTCATCCTGGTTTGATTGGAACGACGAAGAAGCTGTCCTATTCCCAAACTGGGAAACTGGAATCACCTGATTAGAAAGTGGGATAACTTCTTCATCCCAACTCCTATGAGATTTATTCAACTTCCTGGTGATTCTCCAACACTTTATGTATCCAAATCAAGCTTCTTACAAAGTGATTCATCCTGGTTTGATTGGAACGACGAAGAAGCTGTCCTATTCCCAAACTGGGAAACTGGAATCACCTGATTAGAAAGTGGGATAACTTCTTCATCCCAACTCCTATGAGATTTATTCAACTTCCTGGTGATTCTCCAACACTTTATGTATCCAAATCAAGCTTCTTACAAAGTGATTCATCCTGGTTTGATTGGAACGACGAAGAAGCTGTCCTATTCCCAAACTGGGAAACTGGAATCACCTGATTAGAAAGTGGGATAACTTCTTCATCCCAACTCCTATGAGATTTATTCAACTTCCTGGTGATTCTCCAACACTTTATGTATCCAAATCAAGCTTCTTACAAAGTGATTCATCCTGGTTTGATTGGAACGACGAAGAAGCTGTCCTATTCCCAAACTGGGAAACTGGAATCACCTGATTAGAAAGTGGGATAACTTCTTCATCCCAACTCCTATGAGATTTATTCAACTTCCTGGTGATTCTCCAACACTTTATGTATCCAAATCAAGCTTCTTACAAAGTGATTCATCCTGGTTTGATTGGAACGACGAAGAAGCTGTCCTATTCCCAAACTGGGAAACTGGAATCACCTGATTAGAAAGTGGGATAACTTCTTCATCCCAACTCCTATGAGATTTATTCAACTTCCTGGTGATTCTCCAACACTTTATGTATCCAAATCAAGCTTCTTACAAAGTGATTCATCCTGGTTTGATTGGAACGACGAAGAAGCTGTCCTATTCCCAAACTGGGAAACTGGAATCACCTGATTAGAAAGTGGGATAACTTCTTCATCCCAACTCCTATGAGATTTATTCAACTTCCTGGTGATTCTCCACCACTTTATGTATCCAAATCAAGCTTCTTACAAAGTGATTCATCCTGGTTTGATTGGAACGACGAAGAAGCTGTCCTATTCCCAAACTGGGAAACTGGAATCACCTGATTAGAAAGTGGGATAACTTCTTCATCCCAACTCCTATGAGATTTATTCAACTTCCTGGTGATTCTCCAACACTTTATGTATCCAAATCAAGCTTCTTACAAAGTGATTCATCCTGGTTTGATTGGAACGACGAAGAAGCTGTCCTATTCCCAAACTGGGAAACTGGAATCACCTGATTAGAAAGTGGGATAACTTCTTCATCCCAACTCCTATGAGATTTATTCAACTTCCTGGTGATTCTCCACCACTTTATGTATCCAAATCAAGCTTCTTACAAAGTGATTCATCCTGGTTTGATTGGAACGACGAAGAAGCTGTCCTATTCCCAAACTGGGAAACTGGAATCACCTGATTAGAAAGTGGGATAACTTCTTCATCCCAACTCCTATGAGATTTATTCAACTTCCTGGTGATTCTCCAACACTTTATGTATCCAAATCAAGCTTCTTACAAAGTGATTCATCCTGGTTTGATTGGAACGACGAAGAAGCTGTCCTATTCCCAAACTGGGAAACTGGAATCACCTGATTAGAAAGTGGGATAACTTCTTCATCCCAACTCCTATGAGATTTATTCAACTTCCTGGTGATTCTCCAACACTTTATGTATCCAAATCAAGCTTCTTACAAAGTGATTCATCCTGGTTTGATTGGAACGACGAAGAAGCTGTCCTATTCCCAAACTGGGAAACTGGAATCACCTGATTAGAAAGTGGGATAACTTCTTCATCCCAACTCCTATGAGATTTATTCAACTTCCTGGTGATTCTCCACCACTTTATGTATCCAAATCAAGCTTCTTACAAAGTGATTCATCCTGGTTTGATTGGAACGACGAAGAAGCTGTCCTATTCCCAAACTGGGAAACTGGAATCACCTGATTAGAAAGTGGGATAACTTCTTCATCCCAACTCCTATGAGATTTATTCAACTTCCTGGTGATTCTCCAACACTTTATGTATCCAAATCAAGCTTCTTACAAAGTGATTCATCCTGGTTTGATTGGAACGACGAAGAAGCTGTCCTATTCCCAAACTGGGAAACTGGAATCACCTGATTAGAAAGTGGGATAACTTCTTCATCCCAACTCCTATGAGATTTATTCAACTTCCTGGTGATTCTCCAACACTTTATGTATCCAAATCAAGCTTCTTACAAAGTGATTCATCCTGGTTTGATTGGAACGACGAAGAAGCTGTCCTATTCCCAAACTGGGAAACTGGAATCACCTGATTAGAAAGTGGGATAACTTCTTCATCCCAACTCCTATGAGATTTATTCAACTTCCTGGTGATTCTCCAACACTTTATGTATCCAAATCAAGCTTCTTACAAAGTGATTCATCCTGGTTTGATTGGAACGACGAAGAAGCTGTCCTATTCCCAAACTGGGAAACTGGAATCACCTGATTAGAAAGTGGGATAACTTCTTCATCCCAACTCCTATGAGATTTATTCAACTTCCTGGTGATTCTCCACCACTTTATGTATCCAAATCAAGCTTCTTACAAAGTGATTCATCCTGGTTTGATTGGAACGACGAAGAAGCTGTCCTATTCCCAAACTGGGAAACTGGAATCACCTGATTAGAAAGTGGGATAACTTCTTCATCCCAACTCCTATGAGATTTATTCAACTTCCTGGTGATTCTCCACCACTTTATGTATCCAAATCAAGCTTCTTACAAAGTGATTCATCCTGGTTTGATTGGAACGACGAAGAAGCTGTCCTATTCCCAAACTGGGAAACTGGAATCACCTGATTAGAAAGTGGGATAACTTCTTCATCCCAACTCCTATGAGATTTATTCAACTTCCTGGTGATTCTCCACCACTTTATGTATCCAAATCAAGCTTCTTACAAAGTGATTCATCCTGGTTTGATTGGAACGACGAAGAAGCTGTCCTATTCCCAAACTGGGAAACTGGAATCACCTGATTAGAAAGTGGGATAACTTCTTCATCCCAACTCCTATGAGATTTATTCAACTTCCTGGTGATTCTCCAACACTTTATGTATCCAAATCAAGCTTCTTACAAAGTGATTCATCCTGGTTTGATTGGAACGACGAAGAAGCTGTCCTATTCCCAAACTGGGAAACTGGAATCACCTGATTAGAAAGTGGGATAACTTCTTCATCCCAACTCCTATGAGATTTATTCAACTTCCTGGTGATTCTCCAACACTTTATGTATCCAAATCAAGCTTCTTACAAAGTGATTCATCCTGGTTTGATTGGAACGACGAAGAAGCTGTCCTATTCCCAAACTGGGAAACTGGAATCACCTGATTAGAAAGTGGGATAACTTCTTCATCCCAACTCCTATGAGATTTATTCAACTTCCTGGTGATTCTCCACACTTTATGTATCCAAATCAAGCTTCTTACAAAGTGATTCATCCTGGTTTGATTGGAACGACGAAGAAGCTGTCCTATTCCCAAACTGGGAAACTGGAATCACCTGATTAGAAAGTGGGATAACTTCTTCATCCCAACTCCTATGAGATTTATTCAACTTCCTGGTGATTCTCCAACACTTTATGTATCCAAATCAAGCTTCTTACAAAGTGATTCATCCTGGTTTGATTGGAACGACGAAGAAGCTGTCCTATTCCCAAACTGGGAAACTGGAATCACCTGATTAGAAAGTGGGATAACTTCTTCATCCCAACTCCTATGAGATTTATTCAACTTCCTGGTGATTCTCCAACACTTTATGTATCCAAATCAAGCTTCTTACAAAGTGATTCATCCTGGTTTGATTGGAACGACGAAGAAGCTGTCCTATTCCCAAACTGGGAAACTGGAATCACCTGATTAGAAAGTGGGATAACTTCTTCATCCCAACTCCTATGAGATTTATTCAACTTCCTGGTGATTCTCCAACACTTTATGTATCCAAATCAAGCTTCTTACAAAGTGATTCATCCTGGTTTGATTGGAACGACGAAGAAGCTGTCCTATTCCCAAACTGGGAAACTGGAATCACCTGATTAGAAAGTGGGATAACTTCTTCATCCCAACTCCTATGAGATTTATTCAACTTCCTGGTGATTCTCCAACTTTATGTATCCAAATCAAGCTTCTTACAAAGTGATTCATCCTGGTTTGATTGGAACGACGAAGAAGCTGTCCTATTCCCAAACTGGGAAACTGGAATCACCTGATTAGAAAGTGGGATAACTTCTTCATCCCAACTCCTATGAGATTTATTCAACTTCCTGGTGATTCTCCAACACTTTATGTATCCAAATCAAGCTTCTTACAAAGTGATTCATCCTGGTTTGATTGGAACGACGAAGAAGCTGTCCTATTCCCAAACTGGGAAACTGGAATCACCTGATTAGAAAGTGGGATAACTTCTTCATCCCAACTCCTATGAGATTTATTCAACTTCCTGGTGATTCTCCAACACTTTATGTATCCAAATCAAGCTTCTTACAAAGTGATTCATCCTGGTTTGATTGGAACGACGAAGAAGCTGTCCTATTCCCAAACTGGGAAACTGGAATCACCTGATTAGAAAGTGGGATAACTTCTTCATCCCAACTCCTATGAGATTTATTCAACTTCCTGGTGATTCTCCAACACTTTATGTATCCAAATCAAGCTTCTTACAAAGTGATTCATCCTGGTTTGATTGGAACGACGAAGAAGCTGTCCTATTCCCAAACTGGGAAACTGGAATCACCTGATTAGAAAGTGGGATAACTTCTTCATCCCAACTCCTATGAGATTTATTCAACTTCCTGGTGATTCTCCAACACTTTATGTATCCAAATCAAGCTTCTTACAAAGTGATTCATCCTGGTTTGATTGGAACGACGAAGAAGCTGTCCTATTCCCAAACTGGGAAACTGGAATCACCTGATTAGAAAGTGGGATAACTTCTTCATCCCAACTCCTATGAGATTTATTCAACTTCCTGGTGATTCTCCACCACTTTATGTATCCAAATCAAGCTTCTTACAAAGTGATTCATCCTGGTTTGATTGGAACGACGAAGAAGCTGTCCTATTCCCAAACTGGGAAACTGGAATCACCTGATTAGAAAGTGGGATAACTTCTTCATCCCAACTCCTATGAGATTTATTCAACTTCCTGGTGATTCTCCAACACTTTATGTATCCAAATCAAGCTTCTTACAAAGTGATTCATCCTGGTTTGATTGGAACGACGAAGAAGCTGTCCTATTCCCAAACTGGGAAACTGGAATCACCTGATTAGAAAGTGGGATAACTTCTTCATCCCAACTCCTATGAGATTTATTCAACTTCCTGGTGATTCTCCACCACTTTATGTATCCAAATCAAGCTTCTTACAAAGTGATTCATCCTGGTTTGATTGGAACGACGAAGAAGCTGTCCTATTCCCAAACTGGGAAACTGGAATCACCTGATTAGAAAGTGGGATAACTTCTTCATCCCAACTCCTATGAGATTTATTCAACTTCCTGGTGATTCTCCACACTTTATGTATCCAAATCAAGCTTCTTACAAAGTGATTCATCCTGGTTTGATTGGAACGACGAAGAAGCTGTCCTATTCCCAAACTGGGAAACTGGAATCACCTGATTAGAAAGTGGGATAACTTCTTCATCCCAACTCCTATGAGATTTATTCAACTTCCTGGTGATTCTCCAACACTTTATGTATCCAAATCAAGCTTCTTACAAAGTATTCATCCTGGTTTATTGGAACGACGAAGGCAAGCGTTCCATGGTCAAGAAAGAAGGTTAAGACATAAGGAAACTTAGACTTAACCTTATAAGAGCAAAGAGACAGCTAACGAGTAAGACGGTAGCTGGAGATAGAGAGAGTAGCTCGACCAGCTTAACGAAGCTAGGTTGAGTTCACTCCACTCAGCCACTACTAAGTCAGCTCCACTAGCTGGACTACTAGCTCACTCAGCTGAGGCAGCTGGGAGTCAGCTCATCTCAGCTAGACGGACTGTTCGGGTTTTAGGCCGATGGTCCGGTCCGGGTCAGTGGCGGGCTGTGAGGTCCGGCCATGAGGCCATGGGGCTTGGGTCCTTGGACAAGGCCGTGGGCTAAGTCCAGGAGGCTTGGGGCGTGGGTTGGGCTTATGACCGACCCCAAACCCAATCAGAAAGGGCGAAGGGATGCAAGTGGCCGAAAGGGGACAACCCTTGGCCGATGGTGCCCATTCGCTAGCAAGTCGTGCCTGTTCGTGGGCAAGACTTACCCCCTCGTTTTCTATAAATATGGGGGCTCTCCTGTCGATTTCATTATCCAATTCCAGAGTAAAATACTCAGAGAAAAACGTAGAGAGAGAGAGAGAGAGTCCCGGCCAAGAGATCGGCCGGAAAAGGGCCGGTCGTGGTGGTTTAGTATCTCCGGCAAGGAGAACGGTTTAGGAGAGAGGAGGCCGTGTGGTTATGAATACCCAAGGCATAGAGAAAGGTCTGGAGAAGGACTCCAACCCCGTGGTTCAGTCAGATAGGGTCAGTGGGGTAACCACCCACTCATCGGCTAAGACCATCGGACAGTCCGAACCGGTCTAGCCATGGGCGTTTGGATTGTGTCCTATTCTTCTTATTCTTTTCATCTATTTCTTCTTCTACTCCTTCTGTACATTGGCGTGGCCTTGTTGATGTGTTGGGATTGTTTAAACCGTGGTTCTGGTTGAGTAATGCGGTCGCGGTCCATAACCGACGAGTTAGGCGCGCGCATGGTCTAAACCGGCCTCAGGTGATCCGATTGGATAGGGGCGGTTCTGTTTTTCTGAACGGTTGCAACCCTTCCCTGAACAGTCACAATGGTTCATGACTTGTGTAGGTTAAGGCGTGGTCCTTTGGCCATAGGCCGGACACACGCACGGACCAGACAGTCCATACGGACGGTTAGGTCGAACGGTTGGAACATCTGAATGGGTGCGAGTTGCCAAGGGTCATGAGTTGCCAAGAGGCACGTGTGTCCAAAGGGTACTAGTTCCCAAAGGGTGTGAGTTCCAAACGGTGCCATTGGTTCAAGGCTTAGGCCGAACCAAGTGGACAGTCGCGGCTGCATAGTCGAACGGACGGACGGTTAGTTTAACCGGAGTGTTGTGTCGCAAGGTCTGATTGGTTGCAAGGCAATCCGGTTTGGTCTTGGGCCTTACTCTGTGGTATGGATCCAGGCTTTGGGTCGGATCAGGTAAGAAGGTCCGTGAGCCTTTGGGCCGGACTTATAACTGGCCGATCGCACCTAGATCTTAATCAGACGGTTAGACGGGACTATGGACAATCCGGCTATGGTTGGATGGTTCTAGCCGCAAAGGCTAAGTAGGATATCTTACAATCAACCTCGGGTTGGTGAGTAGGATAGGCGCCATATGCCTTATGTAGGGCGTAGACCCACATGATGGCAATGGAAGGCCGGTTATATCAGTACATGCTAAGTGGACGATGGCTTATCAAGTCTAGTGGTCGGATCATGTTTCATGACGATGGTTCGATGGCCGAACACTAGTATGGATAGTCATGTTGCTGGAGTAAGAGTATTGGTGTGATGCTTCTAGATATCAACCTTGGTGTTGATAACTTCGAGATTGGCTAAGAGTCATGACGAAGAGTATGGCTAGTACTATGTGTCGTAGACCATAAGTATTGAGCTAAGTGTGATTGTTCAAGGAAGGCCGTGTAAGATCTGATCATGGTTGAGTATGGACGACCTGACCTCTGAATGATGGTTCAAGGTGTCGGTCCTAACCTGATTAATGAATGCATCGGTTGGTATGAACAAATCATATATGTTGTCTGGGTTAAGTCCCAAGGCGGTCAGGCCAGATGATGACTCATCAGTTCCAAGTCATGTGAGGATGGTTGGTTGATTGACTTAGGATCTAATGAGCTTTGTCAGTCCAGAAGATGGACTTGGTACTATTGCCTATAAGGCAAAAGGATTTCGGATTGTGCATGAGCCGAGAAAGGCCAATGCAAACCCTTATCCTTTCAAAGACTTCTCAAGGTTACTTATGTCTGTGGGGATGGTTGGTTGAATGACTAAGTACCTAGGGGAGCTGTTTAATGCAGGAGTCAAGATAAGGACCTTAAGTAAGATCATTGAGTGATCGTGGTCCAGCTGTTAAGCAAGAGCAATTCGAGTCAATGGAGGACCGATGAGCTAATAAGCTCCGTAGATGTGGCAAAGGTATGATCTAGCATTTACTTATGTAGATCTAGATAGAATGGTTTAGGGGAATGGAACCTCAGAATCGTATGGCTTGGTTGGGGTTTAGGATTGACCTTTAAGCTAATTGGTAGTTGAGTAAACTGACCAAGGCTAAGGTGATTCGACCAGACAAGTGTTAGATTGGTTTTAGACCAATGGTTAACTAGAGAATAATCCGCTGCGTATCTGTTGAAAGGATCTAGGCTATAATGACTAGGGAAGTCTTTAGCTAAGTCTAAGTTAGCCCTCGCCTTTAGGCGATATTATAAATAAAGGGCAAAATTAAGAGGTTCGGCCAGGAAGTGGACCGAGCGACGTGAGGCATCGACCGCGGCCTAGGCGGCCGGGATCGGGTCTTACAAGTTGGTATCAGAGCATGCTTGATCCTGTTTAGGACAACGCTCTAAGATGTTGAGTTCCAAACCGAAATTATTTCCAAAACTATGATGACTATGAAACCTTAGTTGGGGTGAGCCAAGAAAGAGTTGAGGTAAGCTAGGGTATCATGCTTGTGAATGTGGGAAGTTCTAAGATGAACCGGCTTAGCCAAGATACATTTTCCAAGGGCAAGATCCTAAAAACAGAAAGGTTGGTCGATCTAGTATTTAGAAGTAATAGACGGGTTGGAAGGGATGGAAGCAATGCAAAACTTGTTTATGGATTACCTGGACAAGGGAAGTAACATGGACCAGAGAGTGGCTTAGGTTGAAATAAACGTGCAGCACTCTACTGAAGTTAAGTGTTATCCCTTGATGGCCGTTCATAATAAGTAAAGCATATGCAATGTTAAATCTGACTCAAAGGAGACACTACATGACCAGTACACGAGTGGACTTGTGATCAGATGGATCAGCTAGGACTCGGTATAGGTCAAGGTAGGTTTCCTTAGATCTAGTTGGATGGAATGAATCAATTCCAATCTGAATCCGTCCAAAGAAAGAATCGAGGAAACTCAGGGTGTTCGTTCCAATCATTGGAAGAACATGATGTTAAGTATCTTAGTATGATAGGGATTGAGGTATATTATAATTGCTGTTGTGAATGGTGTCAGCATTCGCAATAGTAAGACGCTTTGGAGAATGGTATGGGACGTTTTCCAAATGTGTGATTAAACCGAAATGCTACTCATCTAGGTACCCACTGGAAGTGGAACGGGTGGCTTTGTTGGAGTCTAACTTAGCTGAAGAAGCTAAGCTTAAGGCTAAGCCACAGTCTGGCCCATCGGGCAAGATTAATGATAAAAAGAGAAAAAGGGACCAGGTGGACGGAGGTAAGACCTCTGGTTGCCAACCTGCGTGTTCCAAATGTGGACGGAACCATACCGGTGAGTGCTGGAAGGCCAAGGGGGCTTGTGTTCGTTGTGGCAGCATGGACCATGGGGTTCAGAACTGTCCTCGACAGAACCCGTCTGGTAGAAGCGGCCAGATGACTTGTTTCCATTGTGGCCAGCAAGGACATTTCCAATCGGAGTGTTCCAAGCTGCAAGGGAGTCAGGGGAAGGGCCGTGGAGACACAGGCAAGGCATCCCAAGGCAAACCAACCACAACACCAAGGGTGTATGAACTGTCACGAGACGACGGAGCTTTCGGATCTTTTGATTCGATCTCTGGCAATCTCTATATTTATCTTTTTACATTCAAGTAGTAATGCTTGGTCTGGAACCTAGAATTGTCTAGGGGATTCTGATGGGGGTCTCTGATAGGAACCCTCATGATTGGTGGTGTAAAAACCCACGTACTTTCCGACGCAGGGCTACACATAGGTTTTGTGAGTCCGGGACTGGTCGGAAAGGGTCTGTTCTGTCTGTACGCTGGTGATAATTTTGGGATAGTGAGGGCAGCCGGTGGGCAAGCCAGGAACTCACTAGGTCTCATGTCGAATATCCCAGTGCAGATCAGGGAAAGGTCTTCCCTGTGAATCTGTCTGTGTCCACCTAAAGATCACGAGATGATCCTAGGTATGGACTGGTTGGGAAAGTATCGGGCCACTCTCGATTGCCATAAAGGTCGTGTGCAATTGGAGACTGGGCTTCATCCGATCCAGTACCAATGTCTGTGTCCGGCTCAAGAGAAAGTAGTGGTTTCAGCAGTTCGAGCGATTCGGATGTTGGAACAGGGTTGTCAGTCCTTTTTGGCTACAATTACAACTACAGAGCCGGGCAGTTCTGTCTGTCTGAAAGACCTTTCAGAGGATTCGTTGGTGTCGAAGTTCCCAGATGTGTTCCAGGTACCTCAGGGTGTCCCCCCTGATAGGTCGGATCCATTTACGATTGAACTAGAGCCAGGGACAGCTCCGCTGTCCTAAGTCCGTTTCTGTCGGCTCCGGCCGAGATGGCAGGGCCGAATTGACCATGTCCGAGAGAGGACCATGGTCGCAGTACAACCAAGTCGGAGTTTGACCTAAGGTTGAGAATGATCAAGTCTAATTGGACGAGGATCAGGCCACGACCTATTCGGAGATGGACCTATGGTCGGGGTGAAACGGTCGAGTCCCTGAGTGGACTGACCGGAATACGATCACGTCCGTAAATGGACCAGGATCGAATTATGACAAAGTCCAGTGAAGGACAGAAGTCAAGTCTGAGGCGTTTTTAGTCTGGAGGGACTAAGATCGCAATGTGGCCAAGCCTGAAAAGGTTGTGGCCGGTTAAGGTGATCCATTACGTTGTGGCTGAGGTCATGAACCTTATTGTCCATGAAGGACAAAAGAACCATAACAATCTGTTAGGACTTGTTGTAGGACGAGCAGCCTAAAGATTGGAACAAGTTCGTGAGGACTTGACTGGTACATCGAAGTGGTCATTTGGTGGTTTTGAATCAAGCTTGTTCTATTCTCTGATCAAGACTAGAATAAGTTCGGTTGGACTATTTTTTCTTGGGACAAGGTATAATCATCACCGGATTCGAGGACAAATCCATTACAAGTGGGGGAGACTTGTCACGCCCCAATCCTGGAAAGGATTGTCGGACGGCCATGGTTCGAGGAAACGTACCAGCCAGTCTTAGGACATCAAGGCAAGCGTTCCATGGTCAAGAAAGAAGGTTAAGGACATAAGGAAACTTAGACTTAACCTTATAAGAGCAAAGAGACGCTAAGACGTAGTAACGGTAGCTGGACGAATAGAGAGTAGCTCGACCAGCTTAACGAAGCTAGGTTGAGTTCACTCCAGCTCAGCCACTACTAAGTCAGCTCCACTAGCTGGACTACTAGCTCACTCAGCTGAGGCAGCTGGGAGTCAGCTCATCTCAGCTAGACGGACTGTTCGGGTTTTAGGCCGATGGTCCGGTCCGGGTCAGTGGCGGGCTGTGAGGTCCGGCCATGAGGCCATGGGCTGTTGGGTCCTTGGACAAGGCCGTGGGCTAAGTCCAGGAGGCTTGGGCGTGGGTTGGGCTTATGACCGACCCCAAACCCAATCAGAAAGGGCGAAGGGATGCAAGTGGCCGAAAGGGCACAACTTGGCCGATGGTGCCCATTCGCTAGCAAGTCGTGCCTGTTCGTGGGGCAAGACTTACCCCCTCGTTTTCTATAAATATGGGGCCTCTCCTGTCGATTTCATTATCCAATTCCAGAGTAAAATACTCAGAGAAAAACGTAGAGAGAGAGAGAGAGAGTCCCGGCCAAGAGATCGGCCGGAAAAGGGCCGGTCGTGGTGGTTTAGTATCTCCGGCAAGGAGAACGGTTTAGGAGAGAGGAGGCCGTGTGGTTATGGATACCCAAGGCATAGAGAAATGTCTGGAGAAGGACTCCAACCCCGTGGTTCAGTCAGATAGGGTCAGTGGGGTAACCACCCACTCATCGGCTAAGACCATCGGACAGTCCGAACCGGTCTAGCCATGGGCGTTTGGATTGTGTCCTATTCTTCTTATTCTTTTCATCTATTCTTCTTCTACTCCTTCTGTACATTGGCGTGGCCTTGTTGATGTGTTGGGATTGGTTATAACCGTGGTTCTGGTTGAGTAATGCGGTCGCGGTCCATAACCGACGAGTTAGGCGCGCGCATGGTCTAAACCGGCCTCAGGTGATCCGATTGGATAGGGGCGGTTCTGTTCTGTTCTGAACGGTTGCAACCCTTCCCTGAACAGTCACAATGGTTCATGACTTGTGTAGGTTAAGGCGTGGTCCTTTGGCCATAGGCCGGACACACGCACGGACCAGACAGTCCATACGGACGGTTAGGTCGAACGGTTGGAACATCTGAATGGGTGCGAGTTGCCAAGGGTCATGAGTTGCCAAGAGGCACGTGTGTCCAAAGGGTACTAGTTCCCAAAGGGTGTGAGTTCCAAACGGTGCCATTGGTTCAAGGCTTAGGCCGAACCAAGTGGACAGTCCGCGGCTGCATAGTCGAACGGACGGACGGTTAGTTTAACCGGAGTGTTGTGTCGCAAGGTCTGATTGGTTGCAAGGCAATCCGGTTTGGTCTTGGGCCTTACTCTGTGGTATGGATCCAGGCTTTGGGTCGGATCAGGTAAGAAGGTCCGTGAGCCTTTGGGCCGGACTTATAACTGGCCGATCGCACCTAGATCTTAATCAGACGGTTAGACGGGACTATGGACAATCCGGCTATGGTTGGATGGTTCTAGCCGCAAAGGCTAAGTAGGATATCTTACAATCAACCTCGGGTTGGTGAGTAGGATAGGCGCCATATGCCTTATGTAGGCGGAGACCCACATGATGGCAATGGAAGGCCGGTCATATCAGTACATGCTAAGTGGACGATGGCTTATCAAGTCTAGTGGTCGGATCATGTTTCATGACGATGGTTCGATGGCCGAACACTAGTATGGATAGTCATGTTGCTGGAGTAAGAGTATTGGTGTGATGCTTCTAGATATCAACCTTGGTGTTGATAACTTCGAGATTGGCTAAGAGTCATGACGAAGAGTATGGCTAGTACTATGTGTCGTAGACCATAGTATTGAGCTTAGGTGTGATTGTTCAAGGAAGGCCGTGTAAGATCTGATCATGGTTGAGTATGGACGACCTGACCTCTGATGATGGTTCAAGGTGTCGGTCCTAACCTGATTAATGAATGCATCGGTTGGTATGAACAAATCATATATGTTGTCTGGGTTAAGTCCCAAGGCCGGTCAGGCCAGATGATGACTCATCAGTTCCAAGTCATGTGAGGATGGTTGGTTGATTGACTTAGGATCTAATGAGCTTTGTCAGTCCAGAAGATGGACTTGGTACTATTGCCTATAAGGCAAAAGGATTACGGATTGTGCATGAGCCGAGAAAGGCCAGATGCAAACCCTTATCCTTTCAAAGACTTCTCCAAGGTTACTTATGTCTGTGGGGATGGTTGGTTGAATGACTAAGTACCTAGGGGAGCTGTTTAATGCAGGAGTCAAGATAAGGACCTTAAGTAAGATCATTGAGTGATCGTGGTCCAGCGGTCAAGCAAGAGCAATTCGAGTCAATGGAGGACCGATGAGCTAATAAGCTCCGTAGATGTGGCAAAGGTATGATCTAGCATTTACTTATGTAGATCTAGATAGAATGGTTTAGGGGAATGGAACCTCAGAATCGTATGACTTGGTTTGGGTTTAGGATTAACCTTTAAGCTAATTGGTAGTTGAGTAAGCTGACCAAGGCTAAGGTGATTCGACCAGACAAGTGTTAGATTTGTTTTAGACCAATGGTTTACTAGAGAATAATCCGCTGCGTATCTGTTGAAAGGATCTAAGCTATTAATGACTAGGGAAGTCTTTAGCTAAAGTCTAAGTTAGCCCTCGCCTTTAGGCGATAGTATAAATAAAGGGCAAAATTTAAGAGGTTCGGCCAGGAAGTGGACCGAGCGACGTGAGGCATCGACCACGGCCTAGGCGGCCGGGTTCGGGTCTTACAGATTCATCCTGGTTTGATTAGAACGCCGAAGAAGCCGTCTTATTCCCAAACCGGGAAACCGGAATCACCTGATTAGAAAGTGGGATAACTTCTTCTTCATCCTACTCCTATGAGATTTATTCAACTTCCGGGGTGTTCTCCACCATTTTATGTATCCAAATCAAGCTTCTTACAAAGTGATTCATCCTGGTTTGATTAGAACGCCGAAGAAGCTGTCCTATTCCCAAACTGGGAAACTGGAATCACCTGATTAGAAAGTGGGATAACTTCTTCATCCCAACTCCTATGAGATTTATTCAACTTCCTGGATTCTCCACACTTTCTGTATCCAAATCAAGCTTCTTACAGAGTGATTCATCCTGTTTGATTGGAACGACGAAGAAGCTGTCCTATTCCCAACTGGGAAACTGGAATCACCTGATTAGAAAGTGGGATAACTCATTCATCCCAACTCCTATGAGAATTATTCCACTTCCTGGTGATTCTCCAACACTTTATGTATCCAAATCAAGCTTCTTACAGAGTGACTCATCCTGGTTTGATTGGAACGCCGAAGAAGCTGTCCTATTCCCAAACTGGGAAACTGGAATCACCTGATTTGAAAGTGGGATAACTTATTCATCCCAATTCCTATGAGATTTATTCAACTTCCTGGTGATTCTCCAACACTTTATGTATCCAAATCAAGCTTCTTACAGAGTGATTCATCCTGGTTTGATTGGAACTACGAAGAAGCTGTCCTATTCCCAAACTGGGAAACTGGAATCACCTGATTAGAAAGTGGGATAACTTCTTCATCCCAACTCCTATGAGATTAATTCAACTTCCTGGTGATTCTCCACGACTTTATGATTCCAAATCAAGCTTCTTACAAAGTGATTCATCCTGGTGTTATTGGAACGACGAAAAAGCTGTCCTATTCCCAAACAGGGAAACTGGAATCACCTGATTAGAAAGTGGGATAACTTGAGATTTATTCAACTTCCTGGTGATTCTCCAACACTTTATGTATCCAAATCAAGCTTCTTACAAAGTGATTCATCCTGGTTTGATTGGAACGACGAAGAAGCCGTCCTATTCCCAAACTGGGAAACTGGAATCACCTGATTAGAAAGTGGGATAACTTCTTCATCCTAACTCCTATGAGATTTATTAAATTTCCGGGTGTTTCTCCACCATTTTATGTATCCAAATCAAGCTTCTTACAAAGTGATTCATCCTGGTTTGATTAGAACGCCGAAGAACCGTCCTATTCCCAAACTGGAAACTGGAATCACCTGATTAGAAAGTGGGATAACTTCTTCATCCTAACTCCTATGAGATTTATTCAACTTCCGGGTGTTTCTCCACCATTTTATGTATCCAAATCAAGCTTCTTACAAAGTGATTCATCCTGGTTTGATTAGAACGCCGAAGAAGCTGTCCTATTCCCAAACTGGGAAACTGGAATCACCTGATTAGAAGTGGGATAACTTCTTCATCCCAACTCCTATGAGATTTATTCAACTTCCTGGTGATTCTCCAACACTTTTCTGTATCCAAATCAAGCTTCTTACAGAGTGATTCATCCTGGTTTGATTGGAACGACGAAGAAGCTGTCCTATTCCCAAACTGGGAAACTGGAATCACCTGATTAGAAAGTGGGATAACTCATTCATCAACTCCTATCTATGAAATTTATTCCACTTCCTGGTGATTCTCCAGCACTTTATGTATCCAAATCAAGCTTCTTACAGAGTGACTCATCCTGGTTTGATTGGAACGCCGAAGAAGCTGTCCTATTCCCAAACTGGGAAACTGGAATCACCTGATTTGAAAGTGGGATAACTCATTCATCCCAATTCCTATGAGATTTATTCAACTTCCTGGTGATTCTCCAACACTTTATGTATCCAAATCAAGCTTCTTACAGAGTGATTCATCCTGGTTTGATTGGAACGACGAAGAAGCTGTCCTATTCCCAAACTGGGAAACTGGAATCACCTGATTAGAAAGTGGGATAACTTCTTCATCCAACTCCTATGAGATTAATTCAACTTCCTGGTGATTCTCCACCACTTTATGATTCCAAATCAAGCTTCTTACAAAGTGATTCATCCTGGTGTTATTGGAACGACGAAAAGCTGTCCTATTCCCAAACTGGGAACTGGAATCACCTGATTAGAAAGTGGGATAACTTGAGATTTATTCAACTTCCTGGTGATTCTCCAACACTTTATGTATCCAAATCAAGCTTCTTACAAAGTGATTCATCCTGGTTTGATTTGAACGACGAAGAAGCTGTCCTATTCCCAAACTGGGAAACTGGAATCACCTGATTAGAAAGTGGGATAACTTCTTCATCCCAACTCCTATGAGATTTATTCAACTTCCTGGTGATTCTCCACACTTTATGTATCCAAATCAAGCTTCTTACAAAGTGATTCATCCTGGTTTGATTGGAACGACGAAGAAGCTGTCCTATTCCCAAACTGGGAAACTGGAATCACCTGATTAGAAAGTGGGATAACTTCTTCATCCCAACTCCTATGAGATTAATTCAACTTCCTGGTGATTCTCCACCACTTTATGATTCCAAATCAAGCTTCTTACAAGTGATTCATCCTGGTTATTGGAACGACGAAGAAGCTGTCCTATTCCCAACTGGGAAACTGGAATCACCTGATTAGAAAGTGGGATAACTTCTTCATCCCAACTCCTATGAGATTTATTCAACTTCCTGGTGATTCTCCAACACTTTATGTATCCAAATCAAGCTTCTTACAAAGTGATTCATCCTGGTTTGATTGGAACGCCGAAGAAGCTGTCCTATTCCAAACTGGGAAACTGGAATCACCTGATTAGAAAGTGGGATAACTTCTTCATCCCAACTCCTATGAGATTAATTCAACTTCCTGGTGATTCTCCACCACTTTATGTATCCAAATCAAGCTTCTTACAAAGTGATTCATCCTGGTTTGATTGGAACGACGAAGAAGCTGTCCTATTCCCAAACTGGGAAACTGGAATCACCTGATTAGAAAGTGGGATAACTTCTTCATCCCAACTCCTATGAGATTTATTAACTTCACTCCTGGTGATTCTCCAACACTTTATGTATCCAAATCAAGCTTCTTACAAAGTGATTCATCCTGGTTTGATTGGAACGACGAAGAAGCTGTCCTATTCCAAACTGGGAAACTGGAATCACCTGATTAGAAAGTGGGATAACTTCTTCATCCCAACTCCTATGAGATTAATTCAACTTCCTGGTGATTCTCCACCACTTTATGTATCCAAATCAAGCTTCTTACAAAGTGATTCATCCTGGTTTGATTGGAACGACGAAGAAGCTGTCCTATTCCAAACTGGGAAACTGGAATCACCTGATTAGAAAGTGGGATAACTTCTTCATCCCAACTCCTATGAGATTTATTCAACTTCCTGGTGATTCTCCACCACTTTATGTATCCAAATCAAGCTTCTTACAAAGTGATTCATCCTGGTTTGATTGGAACGACGAAGAAGCTGTCCTATTCCCAAACTGGAAACTGGAATCACCTGATTAGAAAGTGGGATAACTTCTTCATCCCAACTCCTATGAGATTTATTCAACTTCCTGGTGATTCTCCAACACTTTATGTATCCAAATCAAGCTTCTTACAAGTGATTCATCCTGGTTTGATTGGAACGACGAAGAAGCTGTCCTATTCCCAAACTGGGAAACTGGAATCACCTGATTAGAAAGTGGGATAACTTCTTCATCCCAACTCCTATGAGATTAATTCAACTTCCTGGTGATTCTCCACCACTTTATGTATCCAAATCAAGCTTCTTACAAAGTGATTCATCCTGGTTTGATTGGAACGACGAAGAAGCTGTCCTATTCCCAAACTGGGAAACTGGAATCACCTGATTAGAAAGTGGGATAACTTCTTCATCCCAACTCCTATGAGATTTATTCAACTTTCTGGGTGATTCTCCACCACCATTTTATGTATCCAAATCCAGCTTCTTACAAAGTGATTCATCCTGGTTTGATTGGAACGACGAAGAAGCTGTCCTATTCCCAAACTGGGAAACTGGAATCACCTGATTAGAAAGTGGGATAACTTCTTCATCCCAACTCCTATGAGATTTATTCAACTTCCTGGTGATTCTCCACCACTTTATGTATCCAAATCAAGCTTCTTACAAGTGATTCATCCTGGTTTGATTGGAACGACGAAGAAGCTGTCCTATTCCCAAACTGGGAAACTGGAATCACCTGATTAGAAAGTGGGATAACTTCTTCATCCCAACTCCTATGAGATTTATTCAACTTCCTGGTGATTCTCCAACACTTTATGTATCCAAATCAAGCTTCTTACAAAGTGATTCATCCTGGTTTGATTGGAACGACGAAGAAGCTGTCCTATTCCCAAACTGGGAAACTGGAATCACCTGATTAGAAAGTGGGATAACTTCTTCATCCCAACTCCTATGAGATTTATTCAACTTCCTGGTGATTCTCCACACTTTATGTATCCAAATCAAGCTTCTTACAAAGTGATTCATCCTGGTTTGATTGGAACGACGAAGAAGCTGTCCTATTCCCAAACTGGGAAACTGGAATCACCTGATTGAAAGTGGGATAACTTCTTCATCCCAACTCCTATGAGATTTATTCAACTCCTGGTGATTCTCCAACACTTTATGTATCCAAATCAAGCTTCTTACAAAGTGATTCATCCTGGTTTGATTGGAACGACGAAGAAGCTGTCCTATTCCCAAACTGGGAAACTGGAATCACCTGATTAGAAAGTGGGATAACTTCTTCATCCCAACTCCTATGAGATTAATTCAACTTCCTGGTGATTCTCCACCACTTTATGTATCCAAATCAAGCTTCTTACAAAGTGATTCATCCTGGTTTGATTGGAACGACGAAGAAGCTGTCCTATTCCCAAACTGGGAAACTGGAATCACCTGATTAGAAAGTGGGATAACTAGATTTATTCAACTTCCTGGTGATTCTCCAACACTTTATGTATCCAAATCAAGCTTCTTACAAAGTGATTCATCCTGGTTTGATTGAACGACGAAGAAGCTGTCCTATTCCCAAACTGGGAAACTGGAATCACCTGATTAGAAAGTGGGATAACTTCTTCATCCCAACTCCTATGAGATTTATTCAACTTCCTGGTGATTCTCCAACACTTTATGTATCCAAATCAAGCTTCTTACAAAGTGATTCATCCTGGTTTGATTGGAACGACGAAGAAGCTGTCCTATTCCCAAACTGGGAAACTGGAATCACCTGATTAGAAAGTGGGATAACTTCTTCATCCCAACTCCTATGAGATTATTCAACTTCCTGGTGATTCTCCACCACTTTATGTATCCAAATCAAGCTTCTTACAAAGTGATTCATCCTGGTGTTATTGGAACGACGAAGAAGCTGTCCTATTCCCAAACTGGGAAACTGGAATCACCTGATTAGAAAGTGGGATAACTTCTTCATCCCAACTCCTATGAGATTTATTCAACTTCCTGGTGATTCTCCAACACTTTATGTATCCAAATCAAGCTTCTTACAAAGTGATTCATCCTGGTTTGATTGGAACGACGAAGAAGCTGTCCTATTCCCAAACTGGGAAACTGGAATCACCTGATTAGAAAGTGGGATAACTTCTTCATCCCAACTCCTATGAGATTTATTCAACTTCCTGGTGATTCTCCAACACTTTATGTATCCAAATCAAGCTTCTTACAAAGTGATTCATCCTGGTTTGATTGGAACGACGAAGAAGCTGTCCTATTCCCAAACTGGGAAACTGGAATCACCTGATTAGAAAGTGGGATAACTTCTTCATCCCAACTCCTATGAGATTAATTCAACTTCCTGGTGATTCTCCACACTTTATGTATCCAAATCAAGCTTCTTACAAAGTGATTCATCCTGGTTTGATTGGAACGACGAAGAAGCTGTCCTATTCCCAAACTGGGAAACTGGAATCACCTGATTAGAAAGTGGGATAACTTCTTCATCCCAACTCCTATGAGATTTATTCAACTTCCTGGTGATTCTCCACCACTTTATGTATCCAAATCAAGCTTCTTACAAAGTGATTCATCCTGGTTTGATTGGAACGACGAAGAAGCTGTCCTATTCCCAAACTGGGAAACTGGAATCACCTGATTAGAAAGTGGGATAACTTCTTCATCCAACTCCTATGAGATTTATTCAACTTCCTGGTGATTCTCCAACACTTTATGTATCCAAATCAAGCTTCTTACAAAGTGATTCATCCTGGTTTGATTGGAACGACGAAGAAGCTGTCCTATTCCCAAACTGGGAAACTGGAATCACCTGATTAGAAAGTGGGATAACTTCTTCATCCCAACTCCTATGAGATTTATTCAACTTCCTGGTGATTCTCCACCACTTTATGTATCCAAATCAAGCTTCTTACAAAGTGATTCATCCTGGTTTGATTGGAACGACGAAGAAGCTGTCCTATTCCCAAACTGGGAAACTGGAATCACCTGATTAGAAAGTGGGATAACTTCTTCATCATCCAACTCCTATGAGATTTATTCAACTTCCTGGTGATTCTCCACCACTTTATGTATCCAAATCAAGCTTCTTACAAAGTGATTCATCCTGGTTTGATTGGAACGACGGAAGAAGCTGTCCTATTCCCAAACTGGGAAACTGGAATCACCTGATTAGAAAGTGGGATAACTTCTTCATCCCAACTCCTATGAGATTTATTCAACTTCCTGGTGATTCTCCAACACTTTATGTATCCAAATCAAGCTTCTTACAAAGTGATTCATCCTGGTTTGATTGGAACGACGAAGAAGCTGTCCTATTCCCAAACTGGGAAACTGGAATCACCTGATTAGAAAGTGGGATAACTTCTTCATCCCAACTCCTATGAGATTAATTCAACTTCCTGGTGATTCTCCACCACTTTATGTATCCAAATCAAGCTTCTTACAAAGTGATTCATCCTGGTTTGATTGGAACGACGAAGAAGCTGTCCTATTCCCAAACTGGGAAACTGGAATCACCTGATTAGAAAGTGGGATAACTTCTTCATCCCAACTCCTATGAGATTTATTCAACTTCCTGGTGATTCTCCACCACTTTATGTATCCAAATCAAGCTTCTTACAAAGTGATTCATCCTGGTTTGATTGGAACGACGAAGAAGCTGTCCTATTCCCAAACTGGGAAACTGGAATCACCTGATTAGAAAGTGGGATAACTCTTCATCCCAACTCCTATGAGATTTATTCAACTTCCTGTGTTTCTTCTCCACCATTTTATGTATCCAAATCAAGCTTCTTACAAAGTGATTCATCCTGGTTTGATTGGAACGACGAAGAAGCTGTCCTATTCCCAAACTGGGAAACTGGAATCACCTGATTAGAAAGTGGGATAACTTCTTCATCCCAACTCCTATGAGATTTATTCAACTTCCTGGTGATTCTCCAACACTTTATGTATCCAAATCAAGCTTCTTACAAGTGATTCATCCTGGTTTGATTGGAACGACGAAGAAGCTGTCCTATTCCCAAACTGGGAAACTGGAATCACCTGATTAGAAAGTGGGATAACTTCTTCATCCCAACTCCTATGAGATTAATTCAACTTCCTGGTGATTCTCCAACACTTTATGTATCCAAATCAAGCTTCTTACAAAGTGATTCATCCTGGTTTGATTGGAACGACGAAGAAGCTGTCCTATTCCCAAACTGGGAAACTGGAATCACCTGATTAGAAAGTGGGATAACTTCTTATTTATCCAACTAATTCAACTTCCTGGTGATTCTCCACACTTTATGTATCCAAATCAAGCTTCTTACAAAGTGATTCATCCTGGTTTGATTGGAACGACGAAGAAGCTGTCCTATTCCCAAACTGGGAAACTGGAATCACCTGATTAGAAAGTGGGATAACTTCTTCATCCCAACTCCTATGAGATTTATTCAACTTCCTGGTGATTCTCCAACACTTTATGTATCCAAATCAAGCTTCTTACAAAGTGATTCATCCTGGTTTGATTGGAACGACGAAGAAGCTGTCCTATTCCCAAACTGGGAAACTGGAATCACCTGATTAGAAAGTGGGATAACTTCTTCATCCCAACTCCTATGAGATTTATTCAACTTCCTGGTGATTCTCCACCACTTTATGTATCCAAATCAAGCTTCTTACAAAGTGATTCATCCTGGTTTGATTGGAACGACGAAGAAGCTGTCCTATTCCCAAACTGGGAAACTGGAATCACCTGATTAGAAAGTGGGATAACTTCTTCATCCCAACTCCTATGAGATTTATTCAACTTCCTGGTGATTCTCCACACTTTATGTATCCAAATCAAGCTTCTTACAAAGTGATTCATCCTGGTTTGATTGGAACGACGAAGAAGCTGTCCTATTCCCAAACTGGGAAACTGGAATCACCTGATTAGAAAGTGGGATAACTTCTTCATCCCAACTCCTATGAGATTAATTCAACTTCCTGGTGATTCTCCACCACTTTATGTATCCAAATCAAGCTTCTTACAAAGTGATTCATCCTGGTTTGATTGGAACGACGAAGAAGCTGTCCTATTCCCAAACTGGGAAACTGGAATCACCTGATTAGAAAGTGGGATAACTTCTTCATCCCAACTCCTATGAGATTTATTCAACTTCCTGGTGATTCTCCCACTTTTATGTATCCAAATCAAGCTTCTTACAAGTGATTCATCCTGGTTTGATTGGAACGACGAAGAAGCTGTCCTATTCCCAAACTGGGAAACTGGAATCACCTGATTAGAAAGTGGGATAACTTCTTCATCCCAACTCCTATGAGATTTATTCAACTTCCTGGTGATTCTCCAACACTTTATGTATCCAAATCAAGCTTCTTACAAAGTGATTCATCCTGGTTTGATTGGAACGACGAAGAAGCTGTCCTATTCCCAAACTGGGAAACTGGAATCACCTGATTAGAAAGTGGGATAACTTCTTCATCCCAACTCCTATGAGATTTATTCAACTTCCTGGTGATTCTCCAACACTTTATGTATCCAAATCAAGCTTCTTACAAAGTGATTCATCCTGGTTTGATTGGAACGACGAAGAAGCTGTCCTATTCCCAAACTGGGAAACTGGAATCACCTGATTAGAAAGTGGGATAACTTCTTCATCCCAACTCCTATGAGATTATTCAACTTCCTGGTGATTCTCCACACTTTATGTATCCAAATCAAGCTTCTTACAAAGTGATTCATCCTGGTTTGATTGGAACGACGAAGAAGCTGTCCTATTCCCAAACTGGGAAACTGGAATCACCTGAATTTATTCAACTTCCTGGTGATTCTCCACACTTTATGTATCCAAATCGATCTTCTTACAAAGTGATTCATCCTGGTTTGATTGGAACGACGAAGAAGCTGTCCTATTCCCAAACTGGGAAACTGGAATCACCTGATTAGAAAGTGGGATAACTTCTTCATCCCAACTCCTATGAGATTTATTCAACTTCCTGGTGATTCTCCAACACTTTATGTATCCAAATCAAGCTTCTTACAAAGTGATTCATCCTGGTTTGATTGGAACGACGAAGAAGCTGTCCTATTCCCAAACTGGGAAACTGGAATCACCTGATTTCTTCATCCCAACTCCTATGAGATTAATTCAACTTCCTGGTGATTCTCCACCACTTTATGTATCCAAATCAAGCTTCTTACAAAGTGATTCATCCTGGTTTGATTGGAACGACGAAGAAGCTGTCCTATTCCCAAACTGGGAAACTGGAATCACCTGATTAGAAAGTGGGATAACTTCTTCATCCCAACTCCTATGAGATTTATTCAACTTCCTGGTGATTCTCCAACACTTTATGTATCCAAATCAAGCTTCTTACAAAGTGATTCATCCTGGTTTGATTGGAACGACGAAGAAGCTGTCCTATTCCCAAACTGGGAAACTGGAATCACCTGATTAGAAAGTGGGATAACTTCTTCATCCCAACTCCTATGAGATTAATTCAACTTCCTGGTGATTCTCCCACTTTATGTATCCAAATCAAGCTTCTTACAAAGTGATTCATCCTGGTTTGATTGGAACGACGAAGAAGCTGTCCTATTCCCAAACTGGGAAACTGGAATCACCTGATTAGAAAGTGGGATAACTTCTTCATCCCAACTCCTATGAGATTTATTCAACTTCCTGGTGATTCTCCACACTTTATGTATCCAAATCAAGCTTCTTACAAAGTGATTCATCCTGGTTTGATTGGAACGACGAAGAAGCTGTCCTATTCCCAAACTGGGAAACTGGAATCACCTGATTAGAAAGTGGGATAACTTCTTCATCCCAACTCCTATGAGATTATTCAACTTCCTGGTGATTCTCCACCACTTTATGTATCCAAATCAAGCTTCTTACAAAGTGATTCATCCTGGTTTGATTGGAACGACGAAGAAGCTGTCCTATTCCCAAACTGGGAAACTGGAATCACCTGATTAGAAAGTGGGATAACTTCTTCATCCCAACTCCTATGAGATTTATTCAACTTCCTGGTGATTCTCCCCACCATTTTATGTATCCAAATCAAGCTTCTTACAAAGTGATTCATCCTGGTTTGATTGGAACGACGAAGAAGCTGTCCTATTCCCAAACTGGGAAACTGGAATCACCTGATTAGAAAGTGGGATAACTTCTTCATCCCAACTCCTATGAGATTTATTCAACTTCCTGGTGATTCTCCAACACTTTATGTATCCAAATCAAGCTTCTTACAAAGTGATTCATCCTGGTTTGATTGGAACGACGAAGAAGCTGTCCTATTCCCAAACTGGGAAACTGGAATCACCTGATTAGAAAGTGGGATAACTTCTTCATCCCAACTCCTATGAGATTAATTCAACTTCCTGGTGATTCTCCACCACTTTATATGTATCCAAATCAAGCTTCTTACAAAGTGATTCATCCTGGTTTGATTGGAACGACGAAGAAAGCTGTCCTATTCCAAACTGGGAAACTGGAATCACCTGATTAGGAAGTGGGATAACTTCTTCATCCCAACTCCTATGAGATTTATTCAACTTCCTGGTGATTCTCCACACTTTATGTATCCAAATCAAGCTTCTTACAAAGTGATTCATCCTGGTTTGATTGGAACGACGAAGAAGCTGTCCTATTCCCAAACTGGGAAACTGGAATCACCTGATTAGAAAGTGGGATAACTTCTTCATCCCAACTCCTATGAGATTTATTCAACTTCCTGGTGATTCTCCACCACTTTATGTATCCAAATCAAGCTTCTTACAAAGTGATTCATCCTGGTTTGATTGGAACGACGAAGAAGCTGTCCTATTCCCAAACTGGGAAACTGGAATCACCTGATTAGAAAGTGGGATAACTTCTTCATCCCAACTCCTATGAGATTTATTCAACTTCCTGGTGATTCTCCAACACTTTATGTATCCAAATCAAGCTTCTTACAAGTGATTCATCCTGGTTTGATTGGAACGACGAAGAAGCTGTCCTATTCCCAAACTGGGAAACTGGAATCACCTGATTAGAAAGTGGGATAACTTCTTCATCCCAACTCCTATGAGATTAATTCAACTTCCTGGTGATTCTCCACACTTTATGTATCCAAATCAAGCTTCTTACAAAGTGATTCATCCTGGTTTATTGGAACGACGAAGAAGCTGTCCTATTCCCAAACTGGGAAACTGGAATCACCTGATTAGAAAGTGGGATAACTTGAATTTATTCAACTTCCTGGTGATTCTCCAACACTTTATGTATCCAAATCAAGCTTCTTACAAAGTGATTCATCCTGGTTTGATTGGAACGACGAAGAAGCTGTCCTATTCCCAAACTGGGAAACTGGAATCACCTGATTAGAAAGTGGGATAACTTCTTCATCCCAACTCCTATGAGATTTATTCAACTTCCTGGTGATTCTCCAACACTTTATGTATCCAAATCAAGCTTCTTACAAAGTGATTCATCCTGGTTTGATTGGAACGACGAAGAAGCTGTCCTATTCCCAAACTGGGAAACTGGAATCACCTGATTAGAAAGTGGGATAACTTCTTCATCCCAACTCCTATGAGATTTATTCAACTTCCTGGTGATTCTCCACCACTTTATGTATCCAAATCAAGCTTCTTACAAAGTGATTCATCCTGGTTTGATTGGAACGACGAAGAAGCTGTCCTATTCCCAAACTGGGAAACTGGAATCACCTGATTAGAAAGTGGGATAACTTCTTCATCCCAACTCCTATGAGATTTATTCAACTTCCTGGTGATTCTCCAACACTTTATGTATCCAAATCAAGCTTCTTACAAAGTGATTCATCCTGGTTTGATTGGAACGACGAAGAAGCTGTCCTATTCCCAAACTGGGAAACTGGAATCACCTGATTAGAAAGTGGGATAACTTCTTCATCCCAACTCCTATGAGATTATTCAACTTCCTGGTGATTCTCCACCACTTTATGTATCCAAATCAAGCTTCTTACAAAGTGATTCATCCTGGTTGATTGGAACGACGAAGAAGCTGTCCTATTCCCAAACTGGGAAACTGGAATCACCTGATTAGAAAGTGGGATAACTTCTTCATCCCAACTCCTATGAGATTTATTCAACTTCCTGGTGATTCTCCACCACTTTTATGTATCCAAATCAAGCTTCTTACAAAGTGATTCATCCTGGTTTGATTGGAACGACGAAGAAGCTGTCCTATTCCCAAACTGGGAAACTGGAATCACCTGATTAGAAAGTGGGATAACTTCTTCATCCCAACTCCTATGAGATTTATTCAACTTCCTGGTGATTCTCCAACACTTTATGTATCCAAATCAAGCTTCTTACAAAGTGATTCATCCTGGTTTGATTGGAACGACGAAGAAGCTGTCCTATTCCCAAACTGGGAAACTGGAATCACCTGATTAGAAAGTGGGATAACTTCTTCATCCCAACTCCTATGAGATTTATTCAACTTCCTGGTGATTCTCCACCACTTTATGTATCCAAATCAAGCTTCTTACAAAGTGATTCATCCTGGTTTGATTGGAACGACGAAGAAGCTGTCCTATTCCCAAACTGGGAAACTGGAATCACCTGATTAGAAAGTGGGATAACTTTCATCATCCCAACTCCTATGAGATTTATTCAACTTCCTGGTGATTCTCCACACTTTATGTATCCAAATCAAGCTTCTTACAAAGTGATTCATCCTGGTTTGATTGGAACGACGAAGAAGCTGTCCTATTCCCAAACTGGGAAACTGGAATCACCTGATTAGAAAGTGGGATAACTTCTTCATCATCCCAACTCCTATGAGATTATTCAACTTCCTGGTGATTCTCCAACACTTTATGTATCCAAATCAAGCTTCTTACAAGTGATTCATCCTGGTTTGATTGGAACGACGAAGAAGCTGTCCTATTCCCAAACTGGGAAACTGGAATCACCTGATTAGAAAGTGGGATAACTTCTTCATCCCAACTCCTATGAGATTTATTCAACTTCCTGGTGATTCTCCACACTTTATGTATCCAAATCAAGCTTCTTACAAAGTGATTCATCCTGGTTTGATTGGAACGACGAAGAAGCTGTCCTATTCCCAAACTGGGAAACTGGAATCACCTGATTAGAAAGTGGGATAACTTCTTCATCCCAACTCCTATGAGATTTATTCAACTTCCTGGTGATTCTCCCACCACTTTATGTATCCAAATCAAGCTTCTTACAAAGTGATTCATCCTGGTTTGATTGGAACGACGAAGAAGCTGTCCTATTCCCAAACTGGGAAACTGGAATCACCTGATTAGAAAGTGGGATAACTTCTTCATCCCAACTCCTATGAGATTTAATTCAACTTCCTGGTGATTCTCCACCACTTTATGTATCCAAATCAAGCTTCTTACAAAGTGATTCATCCTGGTTTGATTGGAACGACGAAGAAGCTGTCCTATTCCCAAACTGGGAAACTGGAATCACCTGATTAGAAAGTGGGATAACTTCTTCATCCCAACTCCTATGAGATTTATTCAACTTCCTGGTGATTCTCCAACACTTTATGTATCCAAATCAAGCTTCTTACAAAGTGATTCATCCTGGTTTGATTGGAACGACGAAGAAGCTGTCCTATTCCCAAACTGGGAAACTGGAATCACCTGATTAGAAAGTGGGATAACTTCTTCATCCCAACTCCTATGAGATTATTCAACTTCCTGGTGATTCTCCACACTTTATGTATCCAAATCAAGCTTCTTACAGAGTGATTCATCCTGGTTTGATTGGAACGACGAAGAAGCTGTCCTATTCCCAAACTGGGAAACTGGAATCACCTCAACTTCCTGGTGATTCTCCAACACTTTATGTATCCAAATCAAGCTTCTTACAAAGTGATTCATCCTGGTTTGATTGGAACGACGAAGAAGCTGTCCTATTCCCAAACTGGGAAACTGGAATCACCTGATTAGAAAGTGGGATAACTTCTTCATCCCAACTCCTATGAGATTTATTCAACTTCCTGGTGATTCTCCAACACTTTATGTATCCAAATCAAGCTTCTTACAAAGTGATTCATCCTGGTTTGATTGGAACGACGAAGAAGCTGTCCTATTCCCAAACTGGGAAACTGGAATCACCTGATTAGAAAGTGGGATAACTTCTTCATCCCAACTCCTATGAGATTTATTCAACTTCCTGGTGTTTCTCCACCATTTATGTATCCAAATCAAGCTTCTTACAAAGTGATTCATCCTGGTTTGATTGGAACGACGAAGAAGCTGTCCTATTCCCAAACTGGGAAACTGGAATCACCTGATTAGAAAGTGGGATAACTTCTTCATCCCAACTCCTATGAGATTTATTCAACTTCCTGGTGATTCTCCAACACTTTATGTATCCAAATCAAGCTTCTTACAAAGTGATTCATCCTGGTTTGATTGGAACGACGAAGAAGCTGTCCTATTCCCAAACTGGGAAACTGGAATCACCTGATTAGAAAGTGGGATAACTTCTTCATCCCAACTCCTATGAGATTATTCAACTTCCTGGTGATTCTCCACACTTTATGTATCCAAATCAAGCTTCTTACAAGTGATTCATCCTGGTTTGATTGGAACGACGAAGAAGCTGTCCTATTCCCAAACTGGAAACTGGAATCACCTGATTAGAAAGTGGGATAACTTCTTCATCCCAACTCCTATGAGATTTATTCAACTTCCTGGTGATTCTCCACCACTTTATGTATCCAAATCAAGCTTCTTACAAAGTGATTCATCCTGGTTTGATTGGAACGACGAAGAAGCTGTCCTATTCCCAAACTGGGAAACTGGAATCACCTGATTAGAAAGTGGGATAACTTCTTCATCCCAACTCCTATGAGATTTATTCAACTTCCTGGTGATTCTCCAACACTTTATGTATCCAAATCAAGCTTCTTACAAAGTGATTCATCCTGGTTTGATTGGAACGACGAAGAAGCTGTCCTATTCCCAAACTGGGAAACTGGAATCACCTGATTAGAAAGTGGGATAACTTCTTCATCCCAACTCCTATGAGATTTATTCAACTTCCTGGTGATTCTCTCACACTTTATGTATCCAAATCAAGCTTCTTACAAAGTGATTCATCCTGGTTTGATTGGAACGACGAAGAAGCTGTCCTATTCCCAAACTGGGAAACTGGAATCACCTGATTAGAAAGTGGGATAACTTCTTCATCCCAACTCCTATGAGATTAATTCAACTTCCTGGTGATTCTCCACACTTTATGTATCCAAATCAAGCTTCTTACAAAGTGATTCATCCTGGTTTGATTGGAACGACGAAGAAGCTGTCCTATTCCCAAACTGGGAAACTGGAATCACCTGATTAGAAAGTGGGATAACTTCTTCATCCCAACTCCTATGAGATTTATTCAACTTCCTGGTGATTCTCCAACACTTTATGTATCCAAATCAAGCTTCTTACAAAGTGATTCATCCTGGTTTGATTGGAACGACGAAGAAGCTGTCCTATTCCCAAACTGGGAAACTGGAATCACCTGATTAGAAAGTGGGATAACTTCTTCATCCCAACTCCTATGAGATTTATTCAACTTCCTGGTGATTCTCCACACTTTATGTATCCAAATCAAGCTTCTTACAAAGTGATTCATCCTGGTTTGATTGGAACGACGAAGAAGCTGTCCTATTCCCAAACTGGGAAACTGGAATCACCTGATTAGAAAGTGGGATAACTTCTTCATCCCAACTCCTATGAGATTAATTCAACTTCCTGGTGATTCTCCAACACTTTATGTATCCAAATCAAGCTTCTTACAAAGTGATTCATCCTGGTTTGATTGGAACGACGAAGAAGCTGTCCTATTCCCAAACTGGGAAACTGGAATCACCTGATTAGAAAGTGGGATAACTTCTTCATCCCAACTCCTATGAGATTAATTCAACTTCCTGGTGATTCTCCACCACTTTATGTATCCAAATCAAGCTTCTTACAAAGTGATTCATCCTGGTTTGATTGGAACGACGAAGAAGCTGTCCTATTCCCAAACTGGGAAACTGGAATCACCTGATTAGAAAGTGGGATAACTTCTTCATCCCAACTCCTATGAGATTTATTCAACTTCCTGGTGATTCTCCACACTTTATGTATCCAAATCAAGCTTCTTACAAAGTGATTCATCCTGGTTTGATTGGAACGACGAAGAAGCTGTCCTATTCCCAAACTGGGAAACTGGAATCACCTGATTAGAAAGTGGGATAACTTCTTCATCCCAACTCCTATGAGATTTATTCAACTTCCTGGTGATTCTCCAACACTTTATGTATCCAAATCAAGCTTCTTACAAAGTGATTCATCCTGGTTTGATTGGAACGACGAAGAAGCTGTCCTATTCCCAAACTGGGAAACTGGAATCACCTGATTAGAAAGTGGGATAACTTCTTCATCCCAACTCCTATGAGATTAATTCAACTTCCTGGTGATTCTCCACCACTTTATGTATCCAAATCAAGCTTCTTACAAAGTGATTCATCCTGGTTTGATTGGAACGACGAAGAAGCTGTCCTATTCCCAAACTGGGAAACTGGAATCACATGATTAGAAAGTGGGATAACTTCTTCATCCCAACTCCTATGAGATTTATTCAACTTCCTGGTGATTCTCCACCATTTATGTATCCAAATCAAGCTTCTTACAAAGTGATTCATCCTGGTTTGATTGGAACGACGAAGAAGCTGTCCTATTCCCAAACTGGGAAACTGGAATCACCTGATTAGAAAGTGGGATAACTTCTTCATCCCAACTCCTATGAGATTTATTCAACTTCCTGGTGATTCTCCAACACTTTATGTATCCAAATCAAGCTTCTTACAAAGTGATTCATCCTGGTTTGATTGGAACGACGAAGAAGCTGTCCTATTCCCAAACTGGGAAACTGGAATC
The DNA here is from genome assembly GCF_020379485.1 of Brassica napus. NCBI lineage: Eukaryota > Viridiplantae > Streptophyta > Magnoliopsida > Brassicales > Brassicaceae > Brassica > Brassica napus. The sequence continues at coordinate 61,116 of NW_026015628.1, forward strand.
ACCTGATTAGAAAGTGGGATAACTCTTCATCCAACTCCTATGAGATTATTCAACTTCCTGGTGATTCTCCAACACTTTATGTATCCAAATCAAGCTTCTTACAAAGTGATTCATCTGGTTTATTGGAACGACGAAGAAGCTGTCCTATTCCCAAACTGGGAACGGAATCACCTGATTAGAAAGTGGGATAACA
>NW_026015629.1:7500-15000 GCF_020379485.1 Brassica napus
CTAGATTCTAGAATATATTTGATTGTGTTTGGTTGTGATGATTGTGTGAAACCTTGGTTATATTACCGGGTTTTGGTATTTGTTATGTACTGGCCGACAGCATTGTGTAACCCACATTGCTAGGCATGTGTAGGGGTGAGTTAGTGTTCCTTCAGACCTCGTACCCAGCGGGTTCAAGGAAACCCCTTATTCGCTGGATCGGGAAGACTCAGAGAGACGGGGTCATGGCCTATGGCTGAGTGATTACACGACGGTGTAATGTGGCAGTGACCCGAAGGACTGTGGGCTGTCGCGCGGTGACCCGAATGACTGTGGGCCGCGGTCGGTTGAAAGTTCCTTCTTCCTGGCCTGTGTGGTGGGAAGTTAGGATATTGCCGATAGTGATGGGGGAACCTAACGTCACCGGGGCCCGAGTTATATATATATATATATATATATTTTTTTTTTATAAAGGGATTTGGTAAACCCTAGTTTATTCGGATATCGATTTACAAAGACTATATTATAGTATCGATATTTTACTCGTATTATTTACTACGGGTTTCAGATTTTATATTATTGCTGCTATTCCTGATTTATGCTATTAGGTGAACCTCTCGCTTTAGATTGTTTGGGGTTGGGATAGCGAGGGGTTGTATTTGTTAGTTGGGGATTGTAACTCACTGAGTAATGCTAGATTACTCACCCCTCACTCGTTGTTGTTTTCAGGTGACCAGTAGTTTGTAGCGGTCGCGGGAAGCTAGGCAGGCTGGTGTAGATTTTGCATCTTTTTGCTTGCGACGTTTTCAGACTATAAGTATGTATCTTTTGCTCGATGGCATGCCACTACGCTTATAATATTTTGTGTGTTGTGAACCGAATATGATATAAGATAAATAAATCGATGTTTTATGTAAATGCCTTGTTGTTTCTGATATTAGCTTTGTCCAAGCTAACACAACGCCAGGTCGGAGTACGGGTTGAGAAGCCTTAGGCTTCGATCTGACGGGACGTGTTAGCGGGGGAACCGGCCAAGTCACGAATTGCACTCTTTGTGACCAGGCTGGAACGCCCCTAACCCGTCATGTAGCGCTCACGGGCGTTGGTAGAAAGTCAGCCGTCGGTCATGTTCTTGTTTGATTGTTGGCCGGTGGTTTGACCTATACCTAGAACGGTTCGGGGGTGTTACAGAGGTGGTATCAGAGCATGGTTTCGTCCATGCGTGACACAAGTGCTTTCAATGTTTTATCGAGTCAAAAGAGTCGCAAAAAGATGTTTTAGGAAACCAGCCGCTTCCCGCATTAGGTTTAAATAGGAATAGGACTTACCTTTTTATGTGTGTGCAGATGGCTAATCGCGGGATAGGTGATGATGGACGAGATGGATTTGGGGAGAGGGTAGGGTCTCAACAAGCAGAGGATTGGGTTACAGATCAGAGCAAGAGAATGGAAATGGCGTTAGTGAAATGTTTGGACACGACAGGAGCCCTCTGCAGAGAACAAGATCTTTTCCGGTGTACGGTAACCCGACCAGAGTTACAAGGGAGGCCAGTTTGGCAAGCGTTAGTCCAAGTTGTAATTGGGAGCAGAGACATCAGCAAGATCAATCCGCTCAATCAAACCCGAGGACAGATCAGAACCGTGCCACAGAAAGACCACAAGATCAAGGAGCAGAAAACACTTTGAAGCTGTTGCACGATGTGATGACCCAGGCACTTAGTAACCGAAGCACACGTACTGATACCCCTGAAGTTTCCAAGCTGTTATCTACCATGAAGAATATCGGATCCTACAGATACAAGGGAGGATCAGATCCTATTGAAGCTCTCAAGTGGATTACTATGATGGAGAAGAATTTTGAAGCCATGGAGTGCCCAAAAGAATATATGAAGAAGATCGCAGTGTACTATCTTGAAGGAGACGCAACCGGATGGTGGGACAGCATAGAGAGGCAGCGTGGACATACCATCACATCATGGGAATCTTTCAAGGGAGAGTTCGAAAGGAAGTACTTTCCTCCTGAAGCAAAGCATCGGTTGGAGCGTCAGTTTATGAACCTTGTTCAAGGGGATAGGCCAGTGAGGAGTTATGATTCTAAGTTCACAAGGTTGAGGCAACATGTTTTTGATGGACGTGAAGATGAAGGAACGATGATCCGTAACTTCATGTACGGATTAAAGCCGGAGATTGGAAGTCGTTTAGCTGGAAGCAACTTTAACAGCTTATCCGATCTGGTGGAGAAGGCTGTTAATGTTGAGACTGCAGTAGAGACAGAAAAGATGGTTACACAATATTCTGGAAGACACTCCAAGTTCAACCAAGGAGAAAGGTCGAATTACAACAAGGGTCCAAGGTTTAACAAAGGCAAAGGGCGAGGAGCCCAGAGCAATTATCGTGGTAACTCTGGAGTCTGTTACACATGTGGGCAGCCGGGACACATATCAAGGGTATGTCCCAACAATCAGCGGAACAACCAGCGGGGTAACCAGCAGGGTTATCCACAGATAAGGATCGAGTCCAAACAAGCCAATCCCTGCGACCCCTCTCGCGATCCGAGCTCCTTCTAGCCGTCCAGCAATTGAGCCAGCACCAAAGAAGCAAAACCTAGGAGGTAGGGTTTATGCCTTAGAAATAGAGAACCCTGACAATGCAGGACCTTCCCACGGTCCCATTACAGGTATAGTGGGTGTTCAACCTCCTCTTTTTAGTGTATGGAATTTAGTTAGGATTCTGGTTATATTGCTTGATCGTTAGGTTGCGCGTTTAGAAATATTATGATTGTGATTGTGTGAGTTTTGATTAGTATTATTGTGATTGAGATATTGTTGATTGAGTTACTGTGGCAGGAACAATACATGTTGCTGGTAAACCCACTCATGTATTGTTCGACTCGAGGGGCAACACATAGCTTTGTGACCCCTGAAGTAGCTGCCCAGTTTTGGGATTGTTTTGTGGTTGACAGGGTAAGCGTGGCAGTCTTGACCCCTGCAGACCGAACCCTTCAAGCGGATCAGCGTATCAAGAATGTTCCATTGGTTATTCAAGAGAAAGAGTTCGTGGCAGATTTGCTAATCATGCCTTTGGAAGGGTACGAAGTCATCCTTGGAATGGACTGGTTATCGAGATACGAAGTTCAGATTGATCGTGGAAAAGGGAGATTGTTGTTTGGCAGAGGCAAGCGTCCAGAGATGGTATACTTTGGAATCAGTCCTAGTATGACCGTGTCACTGATAGCAGCATTGAGAGTTCAAGATTTGTTTCAAGACGGGGAAGTGTATTTGGTAACTTTATCGGTTAGTGGAGGAGCCACTGACGATGAAGTTAAGGTTGAAGACATAGACGTGGTCAAGGAGTTTGAGGATGTATTTGCACCGCTAAAGGAATTACCTCCACCTCGGAGTAATCCCTTTACCATTACCTTGGAGCCTGAAGCAAGACCTATTGCCAAGGCACCGTATCGGATGGCACCAGCAGAGTTAGCTGAGCTAAAGAAACAATTGGAAGATCTATTGGAGAAAGGATTCATCCGATCAAGTTCCTCACCTTGGGGAGCTCCTGTTCTATTTGTGAAGAAGAAAGACGGAAGCATGAGGTTGTGTATCGATTACCGCGGTATCAACAACATCACCATCAAAGACAAGTATCCTCTTCCGAGGATAGACGAGCTATTGGATCAACTTAAAGGAGCAAGTTGGTTTTCGAAGATTGATTTGGCATCAGGGTATCATCAAATTCCCATTGCCGAGTCAGATACTCTGAAGACGGCATTTCAGACAAGGTATGGGCAGTACGAGTTCGTGGTTATGCCCTTTGGTCTCACCAACGCCCCTGCAGCTTTCATGCGTTTGATGAATGAAGTGTTTCATGACTACCTCGACAAGTTCGTGATCATCTTCATCGATGACATCTTGGTGTACTCGAGAAGCGAGGAGGAGCACAAAGAGCATATCAGACTAGTTATGGAGAGGTTGCGAGACCAGAAGCTATTTGCCAAGTTCAGTAAGTGTTCGTTTTGGAAGAGAGAGATTAGATTTCTTGGTCATATAGTATCAGGAGAGGGCGTGGCTCCTGATCCAGAGAAGGTCCAAGCCATACGGGAATGGCCTAGACCTACCACAGTGACGGAAGTGAGGAGTTTTCTCGGACTCGCGGGCTATTATCGGAAGTTTGTTAAGGACTTTTCTTCCATTGTAAAGCCCTTAACTAAACTGACCGGTAAAGGAGTACCTTACCTTTGGGTGGAAGCAACAGAGAATGCATTCACGACGTTGAAGGAAGCTCTCACCACCGCACCGGTGTTAGCTTTGCCCGAGCAAGGAAAACCTTACACGGTTTACACGGATGCTTCACGAGTTGGGCTGGGTTGTGTTCTTATGCAAGATGGGAGAGTCATTGCATATGCCTCGCGGCAACTACGGAAGCATGAAGATAACTACAGCACACACGACTTGGAGTTAGCGGCCGTGGTGTTTGCTTTACGAATTTGGAGATCATATTTGTACGGGGAAGAAGTGGAGGTATACACAGACCACCAAAGTCTTAAATACCTCTTCACTCAGCCAGATCTCAACCTGCGCCAGCGTAGATGGATGGAGTTTGTAGCTGACTATGACCTAAAGATTCGTTACCATCCTGGTAAAGCGAATGTTGTGGCAGATGCCTTAAGTCGAAGGAAGATGGATTCAGATTTAGAAAAAGAAGTGGAGCTGTTGAATCAAGAGTTGAAGCAAGTGAAGTTGGCGGCTTTGGAAGGGCAGACAAGTGAACCATTGGGAGTACAAGCAGTGAATCAAGCCAGCTTGATTCAGAAGATTCGAGAGGAGCAACTTAAAGACGAGAAGCTACAAAAGATTGCTGAAGAACTCAGAGGGCAAGATGGACCAAATAGTGCTGGCTACTACTTGGCGGATGATGGAACTTTACTTATTAATGGGAGGATCACGGTCCCAAAAGGACAAGGGCTGAGAGATGAGATACTAAGGGTCGCACACCATTCTTTACTTAGTATCCATCCTGGAAGTTCGAAGATGTACCGAGACGTGAGAAGATACTATCATTGGCCGGGCATGAAGAGATTGGTAGCACAATGGGTCGCGCAGTGTGCAACATGCCAACAAGTCAAAGTGGAGAACCAAGTTCCAGGAGGACTGTTGCAGAGTCTTCCGGTACCACAGTGGAAATGGGATTCGATTTCCATGGATTTCATCACCGGTTTACCCACCGCTCCAGGTAGATCGAACAACTCAATCTGGGTGATTGTGGATAGGTTAACCAAGGTCACACACTTGTTATCGATGAGGGATACGGATAAAGTTGAAGTACTGGCCGAGCTGTACATCAACGAAATCGTGAAGTTACATGGAGTACCTTCAGACATCGTCTCAGATCGTGACCCTAGGTTCACCGCAGCATTTTGGGAAGCGTTACAGGAAGCCTTGGGGACAAAATTGTTTAGAAGCACGGCGTTTCATCCAGAAACAGATGGCCAAACGGAGAGAACTATTCGGACAGTCGAGGACATGCTTCGGATGTGTATTCTCGATTGGGCAGGAAGTTGGGAGAGGCATTTACCGTTGGTTGAGTTCTCACACAACAACAGTTATCATGCGAGCATAGGGATGTCACCTTACGAAGCTTTGTATGGAAGGCCATGCAAGACACCTTTATTTTGGACGGAAGTGGGAGAAAGAAGAATGTTTGGATCGCCGATCGTTCAAGAGACTACGGTAAAGCTGGAGACGATTAAGACCAACATGAAGAAGGCTCAGGACCGTCAGAAGAAGTACGCAGACCAGTCAAGAAGAGAGGTAACATTTGAGATAGGAGATTGGGTCTATTTGAAGGTTACAGCAGAGAAAGGAAAGGACAGATTTGGCAAGGTTGGAAAACTCGCGGTCAGGTTCATTGGTCCGTACAAGATCATCGGTAGAGTTGGTGAGGTAGCTTACCGTTTGGATCTGCCTGAAGATATGCATCTACATCCAGTGTTCCATGTCTCCATGCTTCGGAGACATATACGAGATCCAAGTGCTGTAGAACCCGAGAGAATCGAGGAGCTAAGGTCAGATCTTACATATCCAGAAGGACCGATCCGATTGGGAGAAAGGCGTATTAGAAGACTGAAGAATCGTGAGATTGCTCAAGTACAAGTTTTCTGGGGGAGACGAAACAGAATTCATGTTACTTGGGAGGATGAAGAGAGATTTAAGGTCGACCACCCTGAGTTTTTCCGAGAGGATGTTGTGATGGAAGAACGAGGCTTAGAATTCGAGGACGAATTCTGTTAAGGGGGGAAGAATGTAGAAACCCGTTAAAAAAAAAAAAAAACAAAAACAAAAACAAAAACAAAAAAAAAATTTATTATTTAGTGGTCGTACCGCGGGCAATGGATGGTCGAAGAATTGATCATGGGTGAACCATAAGCTGCTGGACCATGGTTAGAAAAGTGTTAGATTGATCAGAAGGATGTTTTGGAAGCATAACATTTTTGGAAGCACGACGGTTTAGAAGCTCGACGTTTCAGAAACCCGTCATTTCTTAGCCACTAAGTTTTCCGCAAAACTTAATGGCTATCACCAGAATATCATTTGGAAGATATTATAAGTTGGAAGTAGGACGGGAGTTAAGCAGGACGGGAAGTAAGCACGACGGGATCGAAGCACGACGGGAAAACCCGAAGTTTGGCGAAAACCCTAATTTTGGTATTATCGATTTTTCGAAGAAGCCGGAGGCTCGAGAAATATTTTCCATCAAGGTCAGGATTCACTTGGAGTTTATTAAAAATATTCATCTCATCAGAACGGGCGTAGAAAAATATTCGGGATTGATCGCGGGACAAAAATTCACCGGAAGGGTCGAAATCAGTCGAATGGACCGAGAAGCTCAAGCTGGCCTTATCTATGAGATAAGGACGTGATGTAACCTGCCTGGCATGGTATGTGGCAAGGGAATCAGGAGGTGTTGAAGCCCAGGAGAGCACAGCATGCTGATTGACACCCAGAAGCACGAGGTGCCGCGAAACCTGCGATCGGAGCATGCTGAGCGACATGTGTGCGCTGAGTGTCAATCTGGATGAGGTCAGGCCGTGGATCAGACATCTGGAGGGCATGGTGTCACTCTGCATGATGTCCTGGTCATGCCATCAGACATGTGGAGCACGAGGTGCCACGACGTATGCGTCCGGAGCCATGCGAGGCGACACACGGGCTGCCACACGGCTTGTTTCTGATTGGTTGCTGCATCCTATATAAACCCCACGACCCCAGCTCATTTCAAACCATCCAGCACACCTGAAACTCAGAGAAAAACGTGAGAGAGAAAGCTAGAGAAAGAAAGTTCGAGTTTCGATCGTTTTCGAGTCTTTTCGGCAGTTTTCGAGAACAGTTATTCTACTCGATTGGAGTCTACATCTAAGAGAGGTTCTGCTCGACTCAAGATCAGTTCAGAAGTGGGTCTACTTGTGAAGGTCAAGAAAGGGTTCGGAACGCAGAAGACGGATTCGGGGTCAAGGCCACGGTCAACC
>NW_026015629.1:22500-27500 GCF_020379485.1 Brassica napus
CTGATATGTGTGGTCAGCATGCTGATATGAGTTCAGTACACGGATCAGTACACGGATCAGTACACAGACAGTCCACGGGAAGGGCCAGCATGCTGATATGTGTGGTCAGCATGCTGATATGAGTTCAGTACACGGATCAGTACATGGATCAGTACACGAATCAGTCCACGGGAAGGGCCAGCATGCTGATATGTGTGGTCAGCATGCTGATATGAGTTCAGTACACGGATCAGTACACGGATCAGTACACGGACAGTCCACGGGAAGGGCCAGCATGCTGATATGTGTGGTCAGCATGCTGATATGAGTTCAGTACACGGATCAGTACACGGATCAGTACACGGATCAGTCCACGGGAAGGGCCAGCATGCTGATATGTGTACTGACATGGTGCATCAGTTGTCCAAAATCAGTACACGGACAGTCCACGGGAAGGGCCAGCATGCTGATATGTGTGGTCAGCATGCTGATATGTGTGGTCAGCATGCTGATATGAGTTCAGTACACGGATCAGTCCACGGACAGTCTGTGTGTGCTAACGGACAGGCACGGACGTCCTGCGTGTGCTGACGGACGTCCTGTGTGTACTGAACAGACAGCCCACGTGGGCGAAAATCACCCGAACAGTCCACAGGAAGGGCCAGCATGCTGATATGTGTACTGACGGACGACCATGGACGTCCTGTGTGTGCTGACGGACGTCCTGTGTGTACTGACGGACGTCCTGTGTTTGCTGACGGACGTCCTGTGTGTACTGACGGACACACGGACACACACGGACGTCCTGCATGTGCTGACGGACGCCCTGTGTGTGCTGACGGACGGCCACGGACGTCCTCTGTGTATTGACGGACATCCTTTGTGTGCTGACGGACGTCCCGTGTGTAGTGACGGACGTCCTGCGTGTGCTGACGGACACACGGACACACACGGACAGCCACGGACGTCCTGCGTGTGCTGACGGACGTCCTGCGTGTGCTGACGGACGTCCTGTGTGTGCTGACGGACGTCCTGTGTGCACTGACGGACACACGGACACACACGGACAGCCACGGACGTCCTGCGTGTGCTGACGGACGTCCTGCGTGTGCTGACGGACGTCCTGTGTGTGCTGACGGACGTCCTGTGTGCACTGACGGACACACGGACACACACGGACAGCCACGGATGTCCTGCGTGTGCTGACGGACGTCCTGTGTGTGCTGACGGACGTCCTGTGTGCACTGACGGACACACAGACACACACGGACAGCCACGGACGTCCTGCGTGTGCTGACGGACGTCCTGTGTGTACTGAACAGACAGCCCCGTGGGCCAAAATCACCTGAACAGTCCACGGAGCGTGCTGATATGTGTACTGATGGACAGCCGGACGTCCTGTATGTGCTGACGGACGGCCACGGACGTCCTGTGTGTGCTGACGGACACACACGGACGTCCGTGTGTACTGAACAGACAGCCCACGTGGGCCAAAATCACCCACGGACAGCCAAAATCACCCGAGAAGCCAAAAATGCAAAAATTAATATTTTTGAAGAAAGTTTTCTGAAAGGAAACATCAAAAATATGTCAACAAAGAGTTTAGGATGTCAAGTGTTGATCAAAAGTTGCTGTAGACATCCGTTTAGACCACGAAACTCCGACCTTTGTAGCATGCAAAAGACATGGTTAGAAGCAAAAGAAATTTATGAAAATTTACCAGAAAATAGCTGTAACCATCCTTATGAAGCATGCAAAAAATCAGATTCAAATTCGAAGTATTTTGTTTTTTACATTAAAAATACTCCCCGGAACACAACCAATGTCTACTGGTGACAGACTGAAAAAAAGCGTTTTGTATATATAAGGGGTAGGCACTCTCTTGAGCCTCCTACCCCCAGTACCCGAACGGTTCGGGTACGTAGTGTTGGACTGTTTGGTCCAACACTATCGAGGGCTGGGTTGAGGTCGATGGCCGGATTGTCCTCGGTGAATTTTCTGGGAACTTTTCCGGCGAATTTTCCGGTGGACCGTTTTGCCCCTAACTTCAAATTTTCGCGCTTGCATGGTCTTGGCCTGGTTTCATCCGTCTTCCAGTTGCTTTTTTGATTACATCTCAAGAGTGGTTGGAAAGATTGATGTTAGCGGGGCAATGAACATTCGGCGTATGAGTGGTGATTGGATAGCTAGTATTTGTAGGCTTTGTGCTCGCGCACCCAACTACAGACCAACTATCCTCCTCAGTTTCTTCACTAGCATAGTTTTATGCTTGTTGAACTGATCCGGGGCCTGTGTTGCGTACCTATCTGGAAGGAATTGTTAGGCTTTGCTTAAAATGTTGTTTGCGGCATCTCCTTCGGTGGGGAAGTTGTGAACACATAAGCCGGCACTTGTGATCCTTGCGTCTTTGCATAGTGATAGAACCCAGGACCTGGACCAGGACGTGGAGCAGACTCAGCATGGTGACCAGGACGATCAGATCAGTCCAACTGAGGTTCAGCCATTTAGCCGTTCCAGATCAACGGACAGAGCCGTGTACCGGATCGACCCGCGTGCACCCGGACGTGACCTAAGGATGGATCCACGACCTGATGACCAAATCAGCCAAACCACAGGCGTTCTTCCCCGACCCATTCGCCATTCTAGAGCCAACAGTCAAGCCAGAACCCATGATCATCGAGAAGAATCATATTCCGGACTTAGCCTGTCTTTCCTGGCCCGTTTGGGACGTACCGCACGTCCGGATCAGGCTGATCACGACCTTTCCAACCACTTTGATGATTTCATGATGATCGATGCTTCCAACTACTCCAAAGGAAGGATACTTAAGCTCTCTGAAGATTTGGGTCGAGCTATCTCTTCATCCGTTCATGGATCATCGACGATCAATCATGCGGGCAGCCTTACGTCCGTCCTGCTCCTTACCGCGAACGACCTGATCACCAAAGGATGAACCTGGACGTCTTTGTGAATCTGGACCAGTCAACACAAGAATCCGCACCTTGACCAGTCTTTAGTCAAAGTCTTCATTTCTAGTTTCTATGTCTTGTTTTCATTCATTTCTATTTTCTATGTTGTCTTTTCCCACAAATGTCTTTATGTTTCTTTGACTCACAAACCTTATAAGTATGTGATGATCCCCCTTAATAAAATCACATCGATTTTCCTTTGCTTATTTTGAGTCTTCTCTCATTGTTCTTTGCTTAGAACATTCATACTTCTCTTGGTGAGGTCATCTCCAAGCGAACCACTTCGTTGTGTTGGACCGGTGCGTCACATCCGGCAACCTTCGAATCTCTGGTAGTATCTTTGGGCTAATCCGCAACCCTTAGTGTCACCCCTCGATCCATCAGTTCTCAATCCTCTCGGATCTGAGTTCATATCAACCTTACCGAAAGAGTGATCCTTATTTTGGTTCTATCAAGTGGTATCAGAGCCACTCTCTCGGTAACTCTTTTTCAATCCATTTCATCTCATCTTCCATATTCTTCATCTAGATTTCTTATCTATCTATCTTGAACCCGGGCCCCTCATTACCCCCATAAAAAAAAAAAAGAAAGATCTATTAAAAAAAAAAAAGGAAAAGTATAAAAAAAAAAAAGATATTCCAAAGTTTGATTTGTTTGTGGTGTGGTGGTGGAAGAGAAAGCCTGCTGGCCGAAGAGAAATCCGGTCTTTGAGGAGGTTAAGGCGGGTTCCCCTCTAAATCTCTTATCTTTCTCTCTTGATCTTTGTGGTTCACTTGGTTTTGCTCATTGGGTGATCTAGTTTGCTCTCTTAGAACTTTGGGAGGAACTCTCTTGTGTGATTACCAACAAAAATTGAGTGAAACACGTGTGTGGGTGAGGATAAACACCTGAGTGTGTGAGGTTTTTTTTAATCTAACTTTACCTTGTTTAAGTTTTCAGGAAACCATGGATAGTGAAGAAGAAAGAAACCGACCCGGAAATTCATATGCCGGATTATCTAACTTGCAAATGCGTGCTCTCACTGATTCTATGTCTAACTTGTTGAATACAGGTTTGGAGGCGATCCATCAGAGGCTTGATGAACTTCAGGGCCGACCAACTCAGTCACGAACCAGAACCAGACGTGACCATCCAAGGAGGAACAGCCGGTCCGACCTAGAAATCCGAGAAGAGTCTTATGATGATGATCGATCCATCAACCGTCCAAGGAGAGTTCCTAGGCATCAAAACCGAGGTGATGTCAATCCTTTTGGTAGAAATGAAAGAACCAATGATGGCTTGAGTGGTTTGAAATTGAAAATTCCAAGTTTTGATGGCAAAAATGATCCGGATGCTTTTCTTGAATGGGAAAGAAAAATTGAACTTGTGTTTGATTGTCAAAATTTTTCTGATATTAAAAAGGTTAGACTTGCTGCTGCTGAGTTTACTGGCTATGCTATTAACTGGTATGATCGAGTTGTGACTAGCAGGAGGAGAGCAGGTGAGGCGCCAGTTGATACATGGGATGAGCTTTCCATGCTGATGCGGAGACGCTTTGTTCCCGACCATTACCACCGAGATCTACACCATAAACTCAGGCGTTTGCTTCAAGGTTCTAAGTCAGTTGAGGACTATCACCAGGAGATGGAGACCTTGATGATCAAAGCTGATGTAGAAGAGCCCTTAGACGCCACCATGGCCAGATTTCTTACCGGGCTCAATCGGGACATACAAGACCGCATGGAGCTGGAGGACTATGACAGCATGGAGCAGATGCTACACAAGGCCGTGCTGATCGAGCAACAAGTCAAGAGAAAGGGTCTCACTAAACCGACCTTTGCCTCTAAACCGACCTTTGCTTCCAAGACAAACTATCAAGACAAGGGTAAGTCTTCTTCCACAACAAATACAGCTTTTAAGACTAATGTCCCTGCTCGTGTTGATAGAGAAAAGAAAGAAGAGGCTACCAAACGAACCAGAGACATCCAATGCTTTAGGTGTCATGGCCTTGGCCACTATGCCAACCGATGTCCAAACCAAAAGGTGATGGTGCTCTTGGAGAATGGAGAAGTC
>NW_026015629.1:32500-35000 GCF_020379485.1 Brassica napus
TGCCTTGACGCAGCGGGACGAGTTAGTGGATGAACTGGTCTAGGTCGTGGAGTAAAGTTTGTGACTCTGACCGGATTGTCCCTAGCCCGTCACGTAGCGCTTCCGGACCATGGTGTTGGGTTGGACGGTCAGTCATGTTCTTGTTTGATTGTTGGCTGGCCGGTTGGCCTTTCATCTCAAACCCTTGGTGTGGGTCGTCCGTCGGTCATGTTCTTGTTTGATTGTTGGCCGGTGGGTCGACCTATGTCTAGGACGGTTCGGGGGTGTTACAGAGGTGGTATCAGAGCATGGTTTCGTCCATGCTTCCGGAACTCATGATTTAATCAGTTTTAAATAATTTATCGAGTCAAAATGAGTCACAAAAGGCATTAGGGAAACCGGTCACGTCCAGCGATAGGATTTATTGTTTTAGGAATTAGGATTGAGATAGTGGAATCTAGAATTGCTAGGTTGCTTGGGTAGAACTGTTAGGTTGCTGGTTAGAATTGCGGTTTGGTTGCATTGTTAGTATTTGCTAGGTTAGTAGATTATTTGATTAATTGTCTACTAACTTGCATGTGAAGTGTTCTTTTGAGTTGCAGCGAGTAAGTGTGTTTGTTGATCGGAACTTTAAGGGATGAAAACCTTAAAGTGGAGGGAGTTCGAGGCCAAACCCAAACCCGAAGCGAAAGAGGAGAGACAGTTTCAGAGGGACTGGACAGTGGAATGGACTGGACAGATGGGAGGAAACAAGACTTCGTTGGGAAAGGACTTCATCAGTACTTGGGAAGACGAAGATCGAGAAGGATTTGAGGAATCTGGACAAGGATGATATCTACAGAAAGAACAAGATAGTATCATGGGCGATGAGTGTGTTATGGCAGAGTAAAAGAAAGAGGATGACTCAGTGATCATTCAAGTGAAGAGATATGAAGACGATTGTGGAGGCCTTGAAGAGGACACTCAAGGAACCGTGGTGGACAGAGTAAAGAGGTTATGGAGACAAGTGGAGAATGTTGTGAAGACGAGCAATGGCGCAACTAAGAATTCGAGGACGAATTCTATTAAGGGGGGAGAATGTAGAAGCCCGTTAAAAAAAAAAAAAAAAAAAAGAAGAAAAGAAAAGAGTGGTCGAGTATCTTTGTGGTGGTTAAGTCGCAGGCAATAAGGATCGATCGAGAAGTTTTGAAGTACGAAGTGGGCGAAGAAGTGATCGTGATTTAACTATGAGTCGAATAAGTTGCTCGACCATAGTTAGAAGATGTCTTAGACTGATGAGACGGACGTTTTCGAAGCATAACATTTTTGGAAGCACGACGGTTTAGAAGCTCGACGTTTTGGAAGAATGACGTTTCTTCAGCACGAAGTTTTCTGCAAAACTTCGTATCAGCGGAATATTATTTCGAAGACATTGGAAACATGATGGGAATTAAGCACGACGGGAAGTAAGCACGACGGGAAGCAAGCACGACGGGATTGAAGAACGACGGGAAAACCTGAAATTAGACGAAAATCCAAATTTCGGTATTATGCAAGTCTTCAATGAAGCCGAAGGATCGGGAAATATTTACCGCCAAGGTCAGACTTCAGATTGGAGTTTATTAAAAATATTAAACTCATCTGAACGGGAGAAGAAAAATATTTGGGATTGATCGCGGGACGAAAATATGCCGGAAAGGTCAAAAATCGCGTAAACCGACCAAGAAGCTCGAGGTGTCCCTATGCATATGGCCAGGACGTTCTGTCTATCACGTCAGCAGCTTAGTGTCAACACAAGAAGGAGGTGTAGACGTGCATGAAAGCTGAACATGCAGCTTGACACATAGAAGCACGAGGTGGAACGGCCAAGCACGAGGTGTCTCCGCGCATGCAACCGAAGCATGCTGATCGACATGTGTATGCTGGGGTGGCGTCTTGCATGAGTTCCAGTCATGCAGCCTGACATCTGGGAGGAGTGGTGGCGTCCTGTATGTGTCCTGGACATGCAGCCAGCCATGTGGAGCACGAGGTGCCGCCGCGCATGCGTCCGGAGCCATGCGAAGCAACACACGGGCTGCCACCTACCTGAAGCTGATTGGCTGGTGTCTCCTATAAATACCCCACGACCCCTGCTCATTTCTTCACATCCAGACCTGTCTAAACAAAGTTAAAACCTTGAGAGAAAAGTAGAAAAAGAAAGCAAGTGATTCCGAGCTATTTCGAGAGTTTTAGAGAGTTTTCGAGATCAGTTCTCTATTGATTTCGAGTCATCGCCTTGGGAAGGTTCTGTCCAACTGAAGGTCAATCAAGTGAAGATCAGATCAGATGGGAGTCAAGTCAACGTGTCTATAGAGAGAGAGAGAGAGAGAAAGGAAGTGATCGATTCTAGAGTATGGTCGATTCTGAAGACCGATACTCCACCGAGAAGGCCAGTTCCGTCCAATCGGCGATTCTCTACGATTGTGACGCGGAAGCTCTGTCCAATTCAATTCGTCCAAGCCAGTCATATTCTATGATGGTCTAGTGGAGGTGCTGCCCAGAG
>NW_026015629.1:45000-50000 GCF_020379485.1 Brassica napus
TATTCAGTTTTCTAGTTTTCTTAAAACTATTGTTCTAAGTCTTTTGAGTTTGTGTGAAGCAGCTCCAAAGCACCTTGACTTATCAAGGCTCCTTTCCATAGAGTCTTGTGGCGTCCTCAATCCCCCATCCTTCCACTCCAATTCGTTTGCCAAGCTTGAGAGAGACATCAGTCCAGCAAGCAAAGCACCACCTCAATCCACTTCAATCATCTTTTGATCAAGCTGAGAGTGTTACACAACCAGCAGCTTGATTCCATCCTATCTATATTTATTTATCTTGTTTTATCATATTAGAAATCATATCTCATTTGTTTTTGCATTTGTTTTCAGGTTCATAACTTGCATTCCATCATATCGCCCATCCGATCATCTCTTTGGTCGACCCATCCAAGCTTCCATCATCCATCTTTCCCACCCTGAATCCCAGCCTGCAACATTTGGTATCAGAGCTTAAGCTCCTGACTCAGGTGATATCTATCCTTGCATCTCATACTTGCTTGCATTTGTTTTTCCATTCATAAACCGAAAATCCATAAAAACTGTTTCCTTTTTGTTTCAAGTTTTGTTTCTGCATATTTTTGTTCTTGCTGTTCATCATACTTTAAAGCCACGAAAAAGAAAAGAAAAAGTTTTGTTTGATTCATTTAAAAAAACGAAAATCCCAAAAGAAAGTGTTTGCATTCATTAGTTTCCATAAAAGAAAAATTCCATAAACATTTCTGTTTTGAATTTGATTCCTTTTCATTTGCATTCATAAATTCAAAAGCCAAAAGAAATCATCCTAGTTATTGTTTCATACCATTTCTACTTGTCCATTTCGTGATTGCATCAGAAAAGAAAAAGAAAATATTTTTAAGCTTTAGTTTATATCATTTGCATATTTAATTGTTGTATTTCATCCAAAGAAAATTCAAAAAAAAATTCAGCATTAGTTTGCTTTCCATATTTTCTTTTCATTTGTGTTAATTGTCATTTATTACTGTTTCATTTCGAGATTTGCATTAAGAAAACCAAAAGAAAAATCATTTTTTCATAATTTATTTCATTTCGGTTCAACATTGCATATTTTCTCGGTTTAGTTTTAATTAGCTTGCATTTTGGTTCTTATTCTGATCCGACCATAAATTCTCTATTCTTCACTTGATCTTTGTGATTGCTTGCAGGAAGAAATGGAAGAATTAGCACAAAGCCAAGCCTTATTGGCTCTCAAAAACAGCTATTGGCTGCTATGAAGGGTGTACAAGATCAGATTTCTCAGCTGGAGAAAAGAAACAAGGCACAAGGCCAACGACCACAGCAAGGAAAAAGAAGATTTGGAGATGCACCAGAGGATGGCTATGTTGAGCCTAAGCCACCAGATCCTTCATGGATCACCCCACACCATACTTCTTCAACTCATAAACACTTAACTCATTCTTATCTTGATTTTAAACCTGTTAATGAAGTTAAGATTTATTCTTTTTCAGGAAGCAGTTGGCCAGATGACTATCTCTCATGGGAAAGAACCATGGATGATTGGTTTTCATTCCATGGCGTGCCAAAGAAAGAAAAGCTGAGCCATGCCATCAAACAACTCAACGGAAGTGCATACAAATGGTGGAAAGGTGTAGATGGTGCAAGATGGAAGAGTCAAAGAGAGGCTATCAAAACGTGGGAAGATCTTAAAGAGGCCATGATCAGGAAGTATGTATCCTCACTTCCAACACCAGAGATTAGAGAAAGGTACCCAAGGAGGTTTTCAAGCCATGGGTCCAAAGAGGCAAAGAGAGTGGTGCCACAACAAGGCCATAGAAGCTTGATCCATCAAGAACAGATTCGGCCAAACAAGGGGCACACAGTTCTCTATGATCAGTCCCAACCTTATGAGGTCCCAAAGACCATGGAGAGAAAGAACTTTGTCAGCCAAGACACGTTGGCCAGACACAAAGAAAAATCAGACAAACCTATTTTTCAAGAAAAGGCCAAGGTAAGTCCTATACTTGATAAATTTGTTTATAAATCATCTCCAACTGGTATGAGTCACTTGTCTTTGTCCAAGGTTGTTAAGACAGGTCCTGAGATCCAGAAAGACACGAACTCCACATCCTTGTTGAGATCCAAAGTTGTCCATGATTTAAGTCCAAGAGACAAGGAGATTTTAAACCCAAAGGAAGAAGCGCCATCAAGCCAAGGTAAGTCTTCTAAATCTGAGGATTTAAAATATCAGACATGTTATAGATGTCGTAAGAAAGGACACTATGCTGTAGTTTGTCCTACTAAGCAAGTATTGATAGAAACATCACTAGAAAAGAAAACAGATTTATCTATGAAGAGTGATAGTTTTATTCAGTCTGATTTGTTGGTTCCAAATTCTTGTGTAATGCACTTGTCTTTGTCAAAAGGTGTTTTAACAGGAATTAAAGAGCATGAATTCAAAGGAGAGGAGCCACCAGGCACCACACCAGTGATGAACCAGGAGAAGGTTCAAGACACAATGCAGTCCATGTTGCTTAAAGAAGCAAAACCAGTAAATAAAGTATCAAACCAAGGTAAGTGTCAAACACCACCTAGAGAAACTGGTATTGACGTGTGTGTTCTTGATGTAGAGAGTAAAAATGAAAGCTATTTGCTTCCTGAAGTTCTAAGGAAAGAACCAGACCATAAGCCCAGCCATGAACCACCTCACAAGTGGAAGTCTAGTGTTGAACAATGTGTTCAAATGCCAAGGCTTAAGGTAATCTTCTCTGATCTTAAAACGTCCAAGACACTTGATTATCCAGATATAATGCACTTGTCTTTGCCAAAAAGTTTTGATCCAGGAATAAAAGAAGTTGAAGTTCATAACCACCAAGGTCAAAAGATGCAAAGAAGGCAGCAAACAAGAACAAGTTGTCCAAAGAAGAAAATCATTCTTCAACTTGTGGAAGCTATCAAAGTAAGTCTGGAAATCTCAAATTATTTTTATCAGTGTCCAAACACAGTTATAATGCACTTGATTTTTGTCCAGAATGTTGAGAATTTTTCAGGTTGCAAAGGAGAAAGCTACAAAGAAATCCCACCGGATAACCTTTTGTTGCTAGGAGAATCAAAACCAAAGATGGTCAGAACTGAGCCTACTAGGAGTATGAAGGACCATCCACTGAAGGAGATAAGAAATGCCAAAGTCAAAAGCAGAGGCGTGATCCTATCCTATTTGCTGAAAGAAGAGCCACCTGATGCACAATCCATCCCCAAACCGAAACAATATCAAGGTAAGACCTTAGAATCTCAAAAGAGTATGAAAGCTGACTTGCTCTATCTTGGTGCAGGTTATACAGTTTCGAGGTCGAAACCTTTTCAAGGGGGAGGGAATGTTGCGGCCAGCAATTCAGCAGCTGAACCAGAGGTCGACCCAACACCCTACTCAACCAGCCAAGGCGCCAACCAGGACATACGTGCACTAAAAATGCCATATCTTACAAACCAGGAGGGTTTAAATCACGAGGCTAATTTTTATGCATTCTACACTCAAGAAGGAGTCCAGGCCAATTGGAATTGGGTCAAAATAATCAGGGAGAGAGAAGTTATGAATTTTACAATTCAGAGGTTTCTCAACCCGTCCATCTGCGAGTACCCGACTTTAGAAGAAGATTTAAGCTCAATGAAGGAGCGGCCTGAAGCAAAACCCATCACAGAAGTCAAGAGGAGTTTATCATCGTTTCATAAAGCCCAAGATCAGGAGAAATGGCCACGGAAATTAGGAGTTATGATCAATTCCCCAGAACCGGCCAAACCGACGTCATCTATGGAAAGTCTTCAACCAATTCAACTTGGTTCGACCCAGAGCTATTTATGGGAACCAGGAGATCATCTTAACCAATCAGGAGGTATTCCAGAAGTCCTTAGCTGCACCAAAACCCAGGAGATCAGTTGGTTCAATGGAGAATCCCTTAAACCCATTTTTGAAAGTAATAAGAATTATTCAGTTTTCTAGTTTTCTTAAAACTATTGTTCTAAGTCTTTTGAGTTTGTGTGAAGCAGCTCCAAAGCACCTTGACTTATCAAGGCTCCTTTCCATAGAGTCTTGTGGCGTCCTCAATCCCCCATCCTTCCACTCCAATTCGTTTGCCAAGCTTGAGAGAGACATCAGTCCAGCAAGCAAAGCACCACCTCAATCCACTTCAATCATCTTTTGATCAAGCTGAGAGTGTTACACAACCAGCAGCTTGATTCCATCCTATCTATCTTTATTTATCTTGTTTTATCATATTAGAAATCATATCTCATTTGTTTTTTCATTTGTTTTCAGGTTCATAACTTGCATTCTATCATATCGCCCATCCGATCATCTCTTTGGTCGACCCATCCAAGCTTCCATCATCCATCTTGCCCACCCTGAATCCCAGCCTGCAACATTCATCCCATCAGTACGCTTGGCCTCGATCATACCAAGGAAAAATGTTAACACTTGGTTGGATGATGGAAAGTCGAGCCAGCATAAGTACTACTTGGACCAATCAGACTGACTTGGACAGTCCAGTCCATCAAAACTCGAGCTTATGTCCAGATCAGTACACGGATCAGTCCACGGGAAGGGCCAGCATGCTGATATGTGTACTGACATGGTGCATCAGTTGTCCAAAATCAGTACACGGATCAGTCCACGGGAAGGGCCAGCATGCTGATATGTGTACTGACATGGTGCATCAGTTGTCCAAAATCAGTACACGAACAGTCCACGGGAAGGGCCAGCATGCTGATATGTATGGTCAGCATGCTGATATGAGTTCAGTACACGGATCAGTCCACGGATCAGTACACGGACAGTCCACGGGAAGGGCCAGCATGCTGATATGTGTGGTCAGCATGCTGATATGAGTTCAGTACACGGATCAGTACACGGATCAGTCCACGGGAAGGGCCAGCATGCTGATATATGTGGTCAGCATGCTGATATGAGTTCAGTACACGGATCAGTACACGGACAGTCCACGGGAAGGGCCAGCATGCTGATATGTGTGGTCAGCATGCTGATATGAGTT
>NW_026015629.1:57500-60000 GCF_020379485.1 Brassica napus
CCCTTCTCAAGCAAGTCGTTGATCTGTTTCTCCAGCTCCTTGGTCTCGACCGGATTGGTGCGGTACGCTGGTCGGTTCGGTAGAGAGGCGCCCGGAACGAGATCGATCTGATGCTCAATGCCTCTCACCGGTGGCAATCCTTTGGGATTTTCTTCTGGAAACACATCAGAATAATCCTGCAAGATACCTAAAAACTCACTCGGAATCTCCGGTGCAAGGTCAGAAGAAGATGAGGCCAAGAGAGACTCTTTATAAATCAGTAAGAGAAATGGCTTTTGAGAGCAAAGAGACTTTCTTACCTGACTTTCTTTGACAAAGAAATTGGAGTTCCTGGTACTGGTCTCAGGTTTATCAGCTTTAGAGTCTTGGTCTCGGTTCTTCTTAAGTTGGACTTGGTCTTGATGGACTTCCGAAGGCGACAAAGGCACCAAGGTGATCTTCTTTCCCTTATGATCAAATGAATGCCGGTTTGTGAAACCATCATGCACTGCCTTCTTGTCAAATTGCCAAGGCCGGCCCAAGAGAACATGGCAAGCATCCATGGGAAGCACATTGCACACAACCTCGTCCTCATATCGGCCAATGGAAAGTGGAACCGTGACTTGCTCCTTCACATACTGTTCTCCAGCCTCATTGAGCCACTCCAACCTGAAAGGACGAGAAAGAGGCCGAGTAACAAGCCCAAGTTTCTTTACAAGGGTGTCACTAGCCACATTAGTGCAACTACCTCCATCAATGATTAAAGAACAAACTTTATCAGAAATGAGACATCTAGAGTGAAAGAGATTCTCCCTTTGTTCTTTGTCATTGGATTTTGGTTGGACACTCAAGGCACGCCTAGTAACCAGTAGTGAACCATGGCTCGGTTCTTCAAGAACATCCTCATCATAGATCGGATAAGAACTCTCCACAAAGGTCGAGCAAAACTCATTGATCACTCCATCGACCTCCTCATCAAAGATGGGATCAGTGGTGTCGTCCAAGACTTTCCTAGTAACAAGAAGGGGACCATGAACCGGGAAGTCAAGTGCTTCTTCCTCATTATCATCATCATACACTGGTCCGAGATCCTCCTTGTCTTCTTCAGATTCGACTTCTCCATTCTCCAAGAGCACCATCACCTTTTGGTTTGGACATCGGTTGGCATAGTGGCCAAGGCCATGACACCTAAAGCATTGGATGTCTCTGGTTCGTTTGGTAGCCTCTTCTTTCTTTTCTCTATCAACACGAGCAGGGACATTAGTCTTAAAAGCTGTATTTGTTGTGGAAGAAGACTTACCCTTGTCTTGATAGTTTGGCTTGGAAGCAAAGGTCGGTTTAGAGGCAAAGGTCGGTTTAGTGAGACCCTTTCTCTTGACTTGTTGCTCGATCAGCACGGCCTTGTGTAGCATCTGCTCCATGCTGTCATAGTCCTCCAGCTCCATGCGGTCTTGTATGTCCCGATTGAGCCCGGTAAGAAATCTGGCCATGGTGGCGTCTAAGGGCTCTTCTACATCAGCTTTGATCATCAAGGTCTCCATCTCCTGGTGATAGTCCTCAACTGACTTAGAACCTTGAAGCAAACGCCTGAGTTTATGGTGTAGATCTCGGTGGTAATGGTCGGGAACAAAGCGTCTCCGCATCAGCATGGAAAGCTCATCCCATGTATCAACTGGCGCCTCACCTGCTCTCCTCCTGCTAGTCACAACTCGATCATACCAGTTAATAGCATAGCCAGTAAACTCAGCAGCAGCAAGTCTAACCTTTTTAATATCAGAAAAATTTTGACAATCAAACACAAGTTCAATTTTTCTTTCCCATTCAAGAAAAGCATCCGGATCATTTTTGCCATCAAAACTTGGAATTTTCAATTTCAAACCACTCAAGCCATCATTGGTTCTTTCATTTCTACCAAAAGGATTGACATCACCTCGGTTTTGATGCCTAGGAACTCTCCTTGGACGGTTGATGGATCGATCATCATCATAAGACTCTTCTCGGATTTCTAGGTCGGACCGGCTGTTCCTCCTTGGATGGTCACGTCTGGTTCTGGTTCGTGACTGAGTTGGTCGGCCCTGAAGTTCATCAAGCCTCTGATGGATCGCCTCCAAACCTGTATTCAACAAGTTAGACATAGAATCATTGAGAGCACGCATTTGCAAGTTAGATAATCCGGCATATGAATTTCCGGGTCGGTTTCTTTCTTCTTCACTATCCATGGTTTCCTGAAAACTTAAACAAGGTAAAGTTAGATTAAAAAAACCTCACACACTCAGGTGTTTATCCTCACCCACACACGTGTTTCACTCAATTTTTGTTGGTAATCACACAAGAGAGTTCCTCCCAAAGTTCTAAGAGAGCAAACTAGATCACCCAATGAGCAAAACCAAGTGAACCACAAAGATCAAGAGAGAAAGATAAGAGATTTAGAGGGGAACCCGCCTTAACCTCCTCAAAGACCGGATTTCTCTTCGGCCAGCAGGCTTTCTCTTCCACCACCACACCACAAACAAATCAAACT
>NW_026015629.1:65000-67500 GCF_020379485.1 Brassica napus
TGCTGATATGTGTACTGACATGGTGCATCAGTTGTCCAAAATCAGTACACGGACAGTCCACGGGAAGGGCCAGCATGCTGATATGTGTGGTCAGCATGCTGATATGAGTTCAGTACACGGATCAGTCCATGGATCAGTACACGGACAGTCCACGGGAAGGGCCAGCATGCTGATATGTGTGGTCAGCATGCTGATATGAGTTGAGTACACGGATCAGTACACGGATCAGTACACGGACAGTCCACGGGAAGGGCCAGCATGCTGATATGTGTGGTCAGCATGCTGATATGAGTTCAGTACACGGATCAGTACACGGATCAGTACACGAATCAGTCCATGGGAAGGGCCAGCATGCTGATATGTGTGGTCAGCATGCTGATATGAGTTCAGTACACGGATCAGTACACGGATCAGTACACGGACAGTCCACGGGAAGGGCCAGCATGCTGATATGTGTGGTCAGCATGCTGATATGAGTTCAGTACCCGGATCAGTACACGGATCAGTACACGGATCAGTCCACGGGAAGGGCCAGCATGCTGATATGTGTACTGACATGGTGCATCAGTTGTCCAAAATCAGTACACGGACAGTCCACGGGAAGGGCCAGCATGCTGATATGTGTGGTCAGCATGCTGATATGAGTTCAGTACACGGATCAGTCCACGGACAGTCTGTGTGTGCTAACGGACAGGCACGGACGTCCTGCGTGTGCTGACGGACGTCCTGTGTGTACTGAACAGACAGCCCACGTGGGCCAAAATCACCCGAACAGTCCACAGGAAGGGCCAGCATGCTGATATGTGTACTGACGGACGACCACGGACGTCCTGTGTGTGCTGACGGACGTCCTGTGTGTACTGACGGACACACGGACACACACGGACGTCCTGCGTGTGCTGACGGACGCCCTGTGTGTGCTGACGGACGGCCACGGACATCCTCTGTGTACTGACGGACGTCCTGTGTGTGTTGACGGACGGCCACGGACGTCCTTTGTGTGCTGACGGACGTCCAGTGTGTACTGACGGAAGTCCTGCATGTGCTGACGGACACACGGACACACACGGACAGCCACGGACGTCCTGCGTTTGCTGACGGACGTCCTGCGTGTGCTGACGGACGTCTTGTGTGTGCTGACGGACGTCCTGTGTGCACTGACGGACACAGGGACACACACGGACAGCCACGGACGTCCTGCGTGTGCTGACGGATGTCCTGCGTGTGCTGACGGACGTCCTGTGTGTGCTGACGGACGTCCTGGGTGCACTGACGGACACACGGACACACACGGACAGCCACGGACGTCCTGCGTGTGCTAACGGACGTCCTGTTTGCACTGACGGACACACGGACACACACGGACAGCCACGGACGTCCTGCGTGTGCTGACGGACGTCCTGTGTGTACTGAACAGACAGCCCACGTGGGCCAAAATCACCCGAACAGTCCACGGAGCGTGCTGATATGTGTACTGATGGACAGCCGGACGTCCTGTGTGTGCTGACGGACGGCCACGGACGTCCTGTGTGTGCTGACGGACACACACGGACGTCCGTGTGTACTGAACAGACAGCCCACGTGGGCCAAAATCACCCACGGACAGCCAAAATCACCCGAGAAGCCAAAAATGCAAAAATTAATATTTTTGAAGAAAGTTTTCTGAAAGGAAACATCAAAAATATGTCAACAAAGAGTTTAGGATGTCAAGTGTTGATCAAAAGTTGCTGTAGACATCCGTTTAGACCACGAAACTCCGACCTTTGTAGCATGCAAAAGACATGGTTAGAAGCAAAAGAAATTTATGAAAATTTACCAGAAAATAGCTTTAACCATCCTTATGAAGCATGCAAAAAATCAGATTCAAATTCGAAGTATTTTTTCTTTTACATTAAAAATACTCCCCGGAACACAACCAATGTCTACTGATGACAGACTGAAAAAAAGCGTTTTGTATATATAAGGGGTAGGCACTCTCTTGAGCCTCCTACCCCCCAGTACCCGAACGGTTCGGGTACGTAGTGTTGGACTGTTCGGTCCAACACTATCGAGGGCTGGGTTGAGGTCGATGGCCGGATTGTCCCCGGTGAATTTTCCGGGAACTTTTCCGGCGAATTTTCCGGTGGACCGTTTTGCCCCTAACTTCAAATTTTCGCGCTTGCATGGTCTTGGTCTGGTTTCATCCTTCTTCCAGTTGCTTTTTTTGATTACATCTCAAGAGTGGTTGGAATGATTGATGTTAGCGGGGCAATGAACATTCGGCGTATGAGTGGTGATTGGATAGCTAGTGTTTGTAGGCTCTGTGCTCGCGCACCCAACTACAGACCAACTATCCTCCTCAGTTTCTTCACTAGCATAGTTTTATGCTTGTTGAACTGATCCGGGGCCTGAAACTTAAAGGAATTGACGGAAGGGCACCACCAGGAGTGGAGCCTGCGGCTTAATTTGACTCAACACGGGGAAACTTACCAGGTCCAGACATAGTAAGGATTGACAGACT
>NW_026015629.1:75000-82500 GCF_020379485.1 Brassica napus
AGGCCTAAGGCCCGAACTGAAGACCCATTGCTCGATCCGCACTTTCAACACCGTCGGAGAACTGGTGGAACGGGTGGCTTTGCTAGAGTCTAACTTGGCTGAAGAAGCTAAGCTTAAGGCTAAGTCACAGTCTGGCCCGTCGGGCAAAACAAATGATAAAAAGAGGAAGTGGGACCAGGTGGACGGAGGTAAGACCTCTGGTGGCCGACCTACATGTCCCAAGTGTGGAAAGAATCATCCCGGTGAGTGCTGGAAGGCCATGGGGGCTTGTGTGCGATGTGGCAGCATGGATCACACGATCCAAAACTGCACTCGACCAAACCGATTCTCAGACCAGTCCAGTGGCAGCGGCTCCGTGACTTGCTTCCTATGTGGCAAGACTGGACACTACAAGTCGGATTGTCCTAAGCTACAAGGAGGACAAGGGAAGGGCCGTGGAGACACAGGCAAGTCGACCCAGAGTAGGCCGACCACAACACCAAGGGTGTATGAGCTGTCCCGGGACGACGGCGCTTCTGGATCGTTTGATTCGATCTCTGGTAATTCCTAAATTTTTCTTTTTACATTCAAGTAGAAAATGCTTGGTATGGAACCTAGAATGTCTAGGGGATTCTGATGAGGGTCTCTGTTAGGAACCCTCATGATTGGTGGTGTGGAAACCCACGTACTTTTCGACACAGGGGCTACACATAGTTTTGTGAGTCCGGGACTGGTCGGAAAGGGTCTGTTCTGTCTGGACGCTGGAGATAATTTTGGGATAGTGAGGGCGGCCGGAGGGCAAGCCATGAACTCACTAGGTCTCATGTCAAATATCCCAGTGTCAATACAGGGAAAGGTATTCCCTGTGGATTTGGTCTGTGTCCACCTAAAGAATCACGAAGTGATCCTAGGTATGGACTGGTTGGGAAAGTATCGGGCCACTCTCGATTGCCATAGAGGTCGTGTGCAATTGGAGACTGGGCTTCGACCGATCCAGTACCAATGTCTGTGTCCGGCTCAAGAGAAAGTAGTGGTTTCAGCAGTTCGAGCGATTCGGATGTTGGAACAGGGTTGTCAGTCCTTTTTGGCTACAATTACAACTACAGAGCCGGGCAGTTCTGTCTGTCTGAAAGACCTTTCAGAGGATTCGTTGGTGTCGAAGTTCCCAGATGTGTTCCAGGTACCTCAGGGTGTCCCCCCTGATAGGTCGGATCCATTTACGATTGAACTAGAGCCAGGGACAGCTCCGCTGTCCAAGAGTCCGTACCGGATGGCTCCGGCCGAGATGGCCGAGCTAAAGAAGCAATTGGAAGAATTGCTTGACAAGGGGTTCATACGGCCAAGTAGCTCCCCTTGGGGTGCACCAGTCCTCTTCGTGAGAAAGAAGGATGGTAGCATGCGTCTGTGCATCGACTATCGAGGGTTGAACAGGGTCACTGTGAAGAACAAGTACCCGTTGCCCAGGATAGACGAACTGTTGGATCAACTCAAAGGAGCCAAGTGGTTTTCCAAGATTGATTTGGCTTCAGGGTATCATCAGATCCCTATAGAGCCAAATGATATTAGGAAGACGGCATTTAGGACCAGGTACGGTCATTACGAGTTCGTAGTGATGCCGTTCGGTCTGACCAATGCACCTGCCGCTTTCATGAAAATGATGAACAGCGTGTTCCGAGATTTCTTGGATGAATTCGTGATCATCTTCATTGATGATATCCTAATTTATTCCAAGGATGAGGAATCTCATAGGAAACACTTGAGAGCCGTGCTGGAACGATTACGAGAACACAAACTCTATGCTAAACTCAGTAAATGTAGCTTTTGGCAGAAGAGTATTGGGTTCCTCGGCCATATTGTTTCCGATCAGGGCATCTCGGTGGATCCAGAGAAGATCAGGGCAATCAAGGATTGGCCCCGACCACGCAGTGCTACGGAAGTCAGAAGCTTCTTAGGGCTGGCAGGTTACTATAGAAAGTTTGTGAAAGGATTCGCAAGCTTGGCTCAGCCTATGACGCGGTTGACTGGGAAGGACGTTAAGTTCACATGGGCTGAAGAGTGTGAGGAATGTTTCTCCGCACTTAA
The DNA here is from genome assembly GCF_020379485.1 of Brassica napus. Lineage (NCBI taxonomy): Eukaryota > Viridiplantae > Streptophyta > Magnoliopsida > Brassicales > Brassicaceae > Brassica > Brassica napus. The sequence continues at coordinate 77,062 of NW_026015629.1, forward strand.
GAACATGCTGACTAGCGCACCCGTCCTAGTGCTTCCGGAGGCCGATCAACCATATGTGGTCTATACGGACGCGTCCATCACTGGACTAGGTTGCGTATTGACCCAGCATGGGAAAGTCATTGCCTATGCGTCCAGGCAGTTGAGGAAACATGAGGGAAACTACCCCACCCATGATCTCGAAATGGCTGCGGTAGTATTCGCCTTAAAGATTTGGCGATCATACTTGTATGGCGCCAAAGTTCAGATACTTACGGACCATAAGAGTCTTAAGTATATATTCACCCAGCCTGAGTTAAACTTAAGGCAGAGGAGGTGGATGGAATTCGTAGCTGACTACGATTTGGACATCACCTACTATCCGGGAAAGGCTAATCTGGTAGCAGACGCTTTGAGCCGGAAGAGGGCTGATGTATCGGCCGAACGGGAGGCGGACGACCTGGACGGTATGGTCCGTGCTCTGCGGCTGAATGTGCTGACTACGACAACCGAAGCTTTGGGGTTGGAGGCGGTTAACCAAGCCGACCTGCTTACTCGAATCCGGTTGGCTCAAGGTCAGGACGAGAACCTGAATAAGGTTGCTCAGAATGATAGGACGGAGTACCAGATCGCAAAGGATGGTACCATCCTAGTAAACGGTCGGATCAGTGTTCCTAATGATAGGAGTCTAAAGGAAGAGATTATGAGGGAGGCTCATAAGTCCAGATTCTCGGTTCATCCTGGTGCGACTAAGATGTACCAGAACCTTAAGAAATTCTATCATTGGATCCGTATGAAGGCAGATGTAGCGGAATGGGTGGCCAAGTGTTCCACTTGCCAACTCATCAAAGCAGAACATCAGGTGCCTAGTGGGTTATTACAAAGCTTGCCTATTCCGGAATGGAAATGGGATCACATCACAATGGACTTTGTGACCGGGTTCCCTACCACGAGGAATAAGAAGGATGCGGTTTGGGTTGTGGTAGATCGACTAACCAAATCAGCACACTTCCTGGCTATCAAGAAGTCGGATGGGGTAGATCAGATTGTACGTAAGTACATTGATGAGATCGTCCGACTACATGGTGTGCCGGCAAGCATAGTCTCGGATAGGGATTCAAGGTTCACATCTTACTTCTGGAAGGCTTTCCAAAAGGCCTTAGGAACAAGGGTGAACATGAGTACAGCCTATCACCCACAGACGGATGGACAGTCTGAACGTACGATCCAGACATTGGAAGATATGTTGCGAGCATGTGTTCTAGACTGGGGTGATTCCTGGGAGAAACATCTACCTCTGGTAGAATTTGCTTACAACAATAGTTTCCATAGTAGTATTGGCATGTCGCCATACGAAGCTCTGTATGGGCGTCCATGCAGGACACCCTTATGCTGGACCCAAGTTGGGGAACGCAGCATGATTGGTCCGGAGATTGTCGAAGAGACAACCGAAAAGATCAAGTTCTTGAGGGACAAGATGAGACAGGCACAAGATCGCCAAAAGAACTATGCAGATCGAAGAAGGAAAGATCTCGAGTTTCAAGTAGGTGACTTGGTGTATCTCAAAATGATTACCTTCAAAGGACGAGTCCGAATTTCCGGGAGACGGAAGTTAGACCCGAGATACTTGGGGCCGTTCAAGGTCATTGAAAGAGTTGGGATGGTGGCCTACAAGTTGGACTTACCGGCCAAGATGGATGCATTTCATAATGTGTTCCACGTCTCCCAACTTCGGAAATGTTTGACGGACCAAGCCAGTCTTGAGAAATCAAGGCAAGCGTTCCATGGTCGAGAAAGAAGGTTAAGGATATAAGGAAACTTAGACTTAACCTTATACGAGCTAAGTGTCAGCTAGGACGAGTAAGACGGTAGCTAGGACGAAGTGGACGAGTAGCTCGGCCAGCTCAAGGAAGCTAGGTTCAGTTCACTCCAGCTCAGTCCCTACTAAGTCAGCTCCACTAGCTGGACTACTAGCTCACTCAGCTGAGGCAGCTGAGTGTCAGCTCATCTCAGCTAGACGGACTGTCCGGGCTTTAGGCCGATGGTCCGGGTCTGGGTCAGTGGCGGGCTGGGAGGTCCGGCCATGAGGCCATGGGCTGTTGGGTCCTTGGGCAAGGCTGTGGGCTGTGTCCAGGAGGCCTGGGGCGTGGGTTGGGCTTGTGGCCGACCCCAAACCCAATCAGAAAGGGCGAAGGGATGCAAGTGGCCGAAAGGGGGCAACTCTTGGCCGATGGTGCCCATTCGCTAGCAAGTCGTGCCTGTTCGTGGGGCAAGACTTACCCCCTCGTTTTCTATAAATATGGGGGCTCTCTGGTCGATTTCATTATCCAATTCCAGAGTAAAATACTCAGAGAAAAACGTAGAGAGAAAGAAAGAGAGAAAGAGAGAGTTCCGGCCAAGAGAAAGGCCGATTGTGGTGGTGTTGTGTTCCGGCGACTCTGATCGTTTGAGAACTAACTCCGGTCAAGAATGGGAGATCAAGACAAGGAGAAGAGCATGGAGAACCCAGATGTGGTTCACAAGGTATGTGATGGGCCGTGGCTCCATCAGACCGAACGGACGGTCCATGCGACCGCACCGCGGCTCTGGTCGGTTCCTAAGTCCCATCCGGCTCTCCTTATCTATTTCAATTCGTTTCTCTTCTCTTCTCTCTGGTTAAACACGAAAGGTTGTGTTGGTTGAGTCCAAGGGACACGTCCCTAGGCTTTGGCCGAACATAACCAGACCGCTAGCCTTGACACGGGTCGGTTAGACGGATGATCCGATCGCACCAAGACTGGGCGGTTAGGACGAACGGTTGGGAATGACCCAAAGGGCACGAGTTGTCAAGAGTCATGAGTGTTCAAAGGTTGTGAGTTGCCAAAGGGTGTCAGGGACCAAAAGGTACGAGTTACCAAAGGTTGCGAACATCAAAAGGTACGAGAACCAGGAGGCACGATTGGCCAAAGGGTGCATGTTCCAAACGGTGTCTTTCGGGACAGGCTAGGACCGATCCTTATGGATCAGCCTATGGCTTGTCTAGTTAAGACAAGGTCACGGTTTGTCTAAGCCAAGGTAGAGTCGCAAGGTCTGACCGGTTGCTAAGCCTTCCGGATTAGGCTTGAGGCTTACTAGGCCGATTGGATCCAGGCCTAAGGCCGGATCAGGTAAGGGAGTCCGTTGGGCCATTGAGCCGGACTCCATTAGCCGGTCGCACCTAGATTCTATCCGGATAGACGGATTGGTCTTTGGGGACGATCCGGATCTGTTCGTGTGTTCTGTTATCTATTCTGGACTATCTATCTGATTCTAAGTCAAGGGGTGGTTGGTTGAATGACTTAGGATACGGTAGGTAGGTTCATACGTTTTATGATTATGTTGACTGAGGTTTATCTAAGTTCTAGGAACCAAGCCAAGCATTGTAGAATCAATCCGTTCTATTCTCGGTTATGATTAATGCTTATCTGGTTGTGGTTTCAGGAACTAAGGATGGTTCTGGTCAAGCCAAGGAGCCGTGAAGGCTCGGTCAGTGAGAGGCTGTGTAACGTGTGGTTAGATGATGCTAGGGATGAACTAGTGATTGTCTATGAGACTGTTAAGAAGTTGTGTATTGAATCTCATGTTTCTAAGTAATACAAAGTTTATACATTGTTATTCCGCTGTGCAATCTGTTCCTTTGTTTATGAACCTCATATTCGAATATGACTTAGTAACTAATAGACTTAAAAATGGATCAAACAAGCAGAGAAATTATTAAGTAAGCCTGCGGACTCCATCAGGTCGAGAGGCCAGGGTTCGGGTCTTACACGCCGCCCGATTGCCGACCCTCAGTAGGAGCTTCGGCTCCCAAAGGCACGTGTCGTTGGCTAAGTCCGTTCGGTGGAAGCACCGTTCGGACTGCCTTGAATTATAATTACCACCGAGTGGCGGGTAGAATCCTTTGCAGACGACTTAAATACGCGACGGGGTATTGTAAGTGGCAGAGTGGCCTTGCTGCCACGATCCACTGAGATTCAGCCCTTTGTCGCTAAGATTCGACCCTCCCCCTTTCCAATCACATGTTCCTCCCCAAAACGTTAAAAACCAAAAAACCCAAAAAAATTCAAGTATATAAGAAGATCCCGTCAGAGGTTCGAGATTTTTACTTGGTGAAATTCACTCTCAACCTAATATTTCAGATTGGCCGATGAAATGCAGCCCGCATGTGCACAAGTCTCGGCCAAAAGCATCCTGACGGGAGCATTAAAACCCAAAAGAGTTAATTCATCCCATCAGTACGCTTGGCCTCGATCATACCAAGGAAAAATGTTAACACTTGGTTGGATGATGGAAAGTCGAGCCAGCATAAGTACTACTTGGACCAATCAGACTGACTTGGACAGTCCAGTCCATCAAAACTCGAGCTTATGTCCAGATCAGTACACGGATCAGTCCACGGGAAGGGCCAGCATGCTGATATGTGTACTGACATGGTGCATCAGTTGTCCAAAATCAGTACACGGATCAGTCCACGGGAAGGGCCAGCATGCTGATATGTGTACTGACATGTTGCATCAGTTGTCCAAAATCAGTACACGGACAGTCCACGGGAAGGGCCAGCATGCTGATATGTATGGTCAGCATGCTGATATGAGTTCAGTACACGGATCAGTCCACGGATCAGTACACGGACAGTCCACGGGAAGGGCCAGCATGCTGATATGTGTGGTCAGCATGCTGATAGTAGTTCAGTACACGGATCAGTACACGGATCAGTACACGGACAGTCCACGGGAAGGGCCAGCATGCTGATATGTGTGGTCAGCATGCTGATATGAGTTCAGTACACGGATCAGTACACGGATCAGTACACGGATCAGTCCACGGGAAGGGCCAGCATGCTGATATATGTGGTCAGCATGCTGATATGAGTTCAGTACACGGATCAGTACACGGATCAGTACACGGACAGTCCACGGGAAGGGCCAGCATGCTGATATGTGTGGTCAGCATGCTGATATGAGTTCAGTACACGGATCAGTACACGGATCAGTACACGGATCAGTCCACGGGAAGGGCCAGCATGCTGATATGTGTACTGACATGGTGCATCAGTTGTCCAAAATCAGTACACGGACAGTCCACGGGAAGGGCCAGCATGCTGATATGTGTGGTCAGCATGCTGATATGAGTTCAGTACACGGATCAGTCCACGGATCAGTACACGGACAGTCCACGGGAAGGGCCAGCATGCTGATATGTGTGGTCAGCATGCTGATATGAGTTCAGTACACGGATCAGTACACGAATCAGTCCACGGGAAGGGCCAGCATGCTGATATGTGTGGTCAGCATGCTGATATGAGTTCAGTACACGGATCAGTACACGGACAGTCCACGGGAAGGGCCAGCATGCTGATATGTGTGGTCAGCATGCTGATATGAGTTCAGTACACGGATCAGTACACGGATCAGTCCACGGGAAGGGCCAGCATGCTGATATGTG
>NW_026015629.1:92500-95545 GCF_020379485.1 Brassica napus
GCTTAGTCTAGGGATTGTTTTGTTTTGTTTATGTTAGTGAGTTTCGTACTAACATTGTCTGAATCCTTAGGCTGGAAAAATCAAATCGGGAAAGTCCCGAAAGAGTAAGAAAACAGCCGGTCAGTCTAGTCAAGTGGCCATGGACGGGACCAATCTATCCGGATTGCAAACCGATCCGGCCGCAGCTGACACTAGAGACGTGTTGCCAACTGATCAGGCTAATCTTACGGGGACGCAACAGGATGGTCAGGAACATCGGGAGAGTGATGAGGAAGTGGAATCCTCGAACGCTAACCGTGATGGTGACCAGCATGAGAGAGTGGCCGATGGAACGGCTAATGTGATGTGGTCATCAGATCATCAACTGAACCGGAGGTCAACCCAAAGCCCTACTCAACCAGCCAAGGCGCAAACCAGGACATACGTGCACTAAAAATACCATATCTTTCAAACCAGGAGGGTTTAAATTACTAGGCTAATTTTATGGATTCTACACTCAAGAAGAAGTCCAGGCCAATTGGAATTGGGCCAAAATATTCACGGAGCAAGAAGTTATGAATTTTACAACTCAGAGGTTTCTCAGCCTATCCATCTGCGAGTATCCGACTTTAGAAGGAGATTTAAGCTCAAGTAAGGAGCTGCCTGAAGCAAAGCCCGTCATCAAATTCAAGAGAATTCTTTCAGCTTTCCAGAAAGCCAAAGATCAGGAGAAATGGACACGTAAATCAGAAGATATGTTCAATTTTCCAGAACCGGTCAAACCAGTGCTACACTCGCCTCAATTGGAAGCTAACCGGTTCAATCAGCTTCAAACCAGAAATTGGCGACCAGGAGATCATTTCAACCAATCAGGAGGTATTCCAGAAGTTCTTAGCTGCACCAGAACCCAGGAGATCAGTCGGTTCAATGGAGAATCACTTAAATCAAACCGGAGCTATTTATGGAAAGATTGGACAATCTTTCGGTTTGATCCATTCCAAGCAATTCCAATCCAACCAGGAGAACCAGACGACATCCAGACTAAACCAAGACATCCAGGAGACATTATACACGAGCCAGAAGAGTTCTACAACTTCATCCCATGCACCAGCCCACATAGGAATAAGAAGATCCCCATTATCACCAAACTGCCTTATTTGGAGTCTCTTGCATTCAAACTCCAACAGCTCTTTTTCTACCAAGGCAAGGACGAGATCAGCATCTATCAAGCATTCAAGAAGGTCCCAAGAAAGCTCTCTTATCCCCTTAAACCGTCCAGATTCAAGCAAATCAAGTTTCTTCACTTGGAGCCAAAATCCCACAAAAGGCTCCAACGGCTAGTTTTCAAGGAGCCATCAATTCCTTTGCTTCCAAGTTTATTATTTCGATTTTTATTTCTTTCCTTATGTCATTTTATGGCTGTTAGAAAGTTCTTGGTCGAGCCTATAAAGCTCTAGTCTTTGTTTCATTGTAAATCACCCATCTTTGAAAGTATTATGAATTATTCAATTTTTCTAGTTTTGTCAAAACTATTGTTCTAAGTCTTTTGAGTGTGTGAGAAACAACTCTGGAGCAACTTGACTTATCAAAGCCTCCTTTCACAGAGCTTTGTGGCGTCCATCATCCCATCTCCATCCATTAATCGATCTTGAGAGTGATACACATCCAGCAAGACCGGTTCCATCTTCATTCATCTCCCATCCATTGATCCTTGTTGAGAGTGATACACATCCAGCAACAAAGATCCCATCTCCATCAATCTATCCCTTTTCTATTTGTTTTTATTCATATTATCATTTTGATTCATATTCATATTTGTTTCTGTTTGCATTATAAAACTCTAAAAACTCATAAAAATCGGTTCTCATTGTTCTCAGGTTGTAGCTTGGATCCAACCTCTATCTATTCGTGGGTTACCCCCCTGTGCCTACAACATTTTGGTATCAGAGCTCAAGCTCCTGAATCAGGTCACTCTATCCTTGCATCATTCATATTTGTTTGCATTTGTTTTTCATCATAAACCGAAAATCCATAAAAACTGTTTCTTTGTTTCAAGTTTTGTTTCTGCATTTGTTTTGTGTTCTTGCTGTTCATTCTGCTAAGTGCCACGAAAAAGAAAAGAAAAGTTTTGTTTGATTCATTTAAAATCGAAAATCCCAAAAGAAAAGTGTTTGCATTTATTAGTTTCCATAAAAAAAAAAAATCCCATAAAAATTTATGTTTTGAATTTGATTCATTTTCATTTGCATTCATAAATTCAAAAGCCAAAAGAAATCATCCTAGTTATTGTTTCATACCATTTACTTGTTCATTTCGTGATTGCATCAGAAAAGAAAAAGAAAAAATTTTTTAAGCTTTAGTTTATATCATTTGCATATTTAATTGTTGCATTTCATCCAAAGAAAATTCAAAAAAAAATTCAGCATTAGTTTGCTTTCCATATTTTCTTTTCATTTGTGTTAATTGTCATTTATTATTGTTTCATTTCGAGATTTGCATTAAGAAAACCAAAAGAAAAATCATTTTCCATAATTTATTTCATTTCGGTTCAACATTGCATCTTTTTCGGTTAGTTTTAATAGATTGCATTTGTTTACTTATTTTGGTTCGACCAAAACTTCCCATATCTTCACTTGCTCTTTGAGATTGTTTTCAGGAAGCTATGGCAGGAGAAACCCAGAGACAACTTCTCAAGGAAAACCAAACTCTTTGGCAGATTTAAAGAAAGTAAAAATCAGATTGCTCGGTTGGAGAAAAGACACAGGCACAAGGCCAACGACCACAGCAAGGAGAAGAAGATTTGGAGATGCACCAGAAGCTGTTTATGTCGAGCCCAAGCCACCAGATCCTTATGGATCAGTCAACAGCCAACTTTCAAACCCATATTCATCATGTTGCTAATTCTCGGTTTGATCATATAAATATTTGCTGATAAATTGAACTCTTTACATTTTCAGGAGGAAGAAGCTACCTATTTGGGAAGAGGAACCTTGATGAATGGTTTCACTACAACAAAATTCTGAAAGAAGAGAGACTATCTTATGCCATTGATCACTAAGAGGTAAT